>NC_090654.1:260464388-260746888 GCF_040937935.1 Hyperolius riggenbachi | reverse complement strand
CACTCTGAACACACCATCCCCACTGTCAAATATGGTGGTGGCAGCATCATGCTCTGGGGGTGCTTCTCTTCAGCAGGGACAGGGAAGCTGGTCAGTTGATGGGAAGGTGGATGGAGCCAAATACAGGGCAATCTTGGAAGAAAACCTCTTGGAGTCTGCAAAAGACTTGAAACTGGGGCGGAGGTTCCTCTTCCAGCAGGACAACGACCCTAAACATAAAGCCAGGGCAACAATGGAATGGTTTAAAACAAAACATATCCATGTGTTAGAATGGTCCAGTCAAAGTCCAGATCTAAATCCAATTGAGAATCTGTGGAAAGATCTGAAAACTGCTGTTCACAAATGCTGTCCATCTAATCTGACTGAGCTGGAGCTGTTTTGCAAGGAAGAATGGGGAAGGATTATATATATATATATATATATATATATATATATATATATATATATATATATATATATATATATATATATATCCCTTTTTTTTTTCTTTTACCATGCCGCTTTTGCCGCGATTCTCATTCTCAAGTGAATGAGAATGCGTTTCTCAAAACGCAGTGCAAAACTCAAACGCAGCCAGTGGAGCTATATCGAAGCACAATTAAGTTGTTTATATTATTCATCTCAACACCCTTAAAGAGGAGCTGTCAGTCGTACGATCTCAGAAAAAAACACACATATATATATGTATGTATGTATGTGTGTGTAGTTTTAGTTTTTTGATTTTAGTGATTTTTCTACAGTAAAAAAAAGAGAAAATCCTTCTTAACATTTCCCATCTTAACTGTGGCTATTTTGAAGGCAATCCTGATGTCATTTCCTCCCTGACTCTTCTCTGCTTGATTTGCCCGCCCTCCACTATAGAAAGTGCATTGTCTCAGCATGAGAAATATTGGCCAATTAGAGAGGAACAGAGGTGTGGGAGGGGAAAACAGGAGGAAAAGAGACTTCAGCCAATCAGGCTGCATTAGTTGAGGCTGAGGGGAAGTAGAGAAGCAAAAAAGGACAACCCAGCATGCCCTGCAACTTCCTTTTTGTGTACCAAATTTTGTGTGTACCAAATAAGAGTCAGGTAAACTGGGGAATGATCAATTATCAACAAGAAAAGTAATAGAGATTTTAACTTTTGGATTGCCTGGTTAGCATCCTTATTACTTGTTACACTTTATTACACTACTACACTTATTACACTTTAAAGTAAACCAGAGCTGAGTTAATATGAAGAATCAATACTTAAGCGGGGATTCCTCTCGCCCCATAAGCACGTCCGAGCCCCTCACTGCCCTTCCACGGTCTGCCATTCACCAGCCCCAGTAACAGGCTCAGTTGCGTCAGTCTGGGTTTTCTGTGCATGCGCAGGCGTACACCCACGTCACCGGGAGCGCACTGCGCACTATGCTCCCGATGACAGTGTGGACACACGCATGTGCAGAAGACTCCGACCCTTTGGGGGTTGGTGATAATTTGGAGGCGTCCAGTGGGACCCGGGCGAAGCCGGAGCTGCGGCGAGGACACACGTGACCTCTATGGGCTGGAAGACGTCCCAGGTAAGTAAAGATAGATTTTATTACTCGCCTCCGATATCCTTTAACGATACAATTTCCTGAACGATCATCCGTCTCATCCAATCGCTGCAATTGATTGGGAACGATTGTTCTGGCCCTCCAGAGGGGAAAATAAGTACTCCGCTAAGACTAAAATAATTGTTCCAAAATTCGGATCAGCAAACGATCGTGAGAACGATCACCAATTGGCGCCATTAATGGTACCCGATCCCATTGATCATACAGTCAGTCAATCGTTTGGGACATTGTGCCGTTCATGGGCACCTTTAAGTATTAATAACACTGTAGAGGTTTTTTTTTAATATTCTAGAAATAAATCACAAGACCGGTAAGGATGGTCAATAAGATGTTAATAATTCTATTTTACAATCATCTTTTTATTAAGAGTAAAAAAGATAACCCACGGAAGCAGAGAGCACATTAGACAATAAAATAGACCAGTGATGGCTAACCTTGGCACTCCAGCTGTGACAAAACTACAAATCCCATCATGCCTCTGCCTCCCCAAGTTATGCTTAGAGCTGTCAGAGTATTGCAATGCCTCATGGGACTTGTAGTTCCACCACAGCTGGAGTGCCAAAGTTAGCCATCACTGTAGTAGAATCATAACAGAGAACTGGGTGAGTAGACTCCTATGTAATGGAATGGAAAATAATTCAGGGGATACAGTACATAACTTAATAATGTAAGTTAAAGAGACACTGAAGCAAAATAAAAATGATGATATAATGAATTAGTTGTGTAGTACGGATAATTACTAGAAGATTAATAGCAAAGAAAATATTCTCATATTTTTAGTTATATAGTGTTTTTTTTTTTTAATAACATTGCATCATACTCTTATGTTTGCAGTTTACACACTACTTGCCATTCTAAGTGTTTTTACAGAGCAGTCTTGTGAACTATTGACCTGTCCCCTGGGGAGAAAAAGAAAATACAGTGATGGACGGTTAAGATAACAAGCTTCAGAAGACCGAGCTCTCTGCGACTTTGAAAGTCGTGGAGCTTAATGGCTCTTTTGCATAGATAACAACTGGAGTTTCTTAACTCTTCCTGTACTGGAAACAATATTAGACTTATGTCTCTGCTCCTAATGTTTTATTTCTTAGCTGTACTACACATACAAATCATTATAGCATAATATTTTTTTCACTTCCGTGTCTCTTTAAAGAAATACCGACCCTGCAGAGTGATTAGGTTTACAAAGCACTGAATGGGTAAGAACACTTCCAAGCAGCACCTGCCTTATAAAAAGCACATAACGTGCATTCAGACCGCAGTATGTAGGAAAAACCTCCCCAGTGGTGGGAGCAATGGTGGATCGTCCCCCCAGGTGGTGGGAGCATTTATGAAGGGGGCCTCTCTGCACTACTCCTGCTCCCATTTGGGGTGTAGTTTGCAGAGCATCGTCCCAGGTGGTGAGAGTGCCTGGGAACTCGCCTGTTTTGCACACCTCTGTGTTCTGTAATAGAGTAAAGGAAACAGTCAATACACAGAATATTTATATTTCGTTTTGCTCCTGGGGGATTCAAAGTGCCAGAGCTGCAGCCGCTGAAGATGCACTGCAAAGGCGACCAGGGTCTTTACGGACACACATCAAATAAGGGCGCCTGGAAGAAAGGGCGCAGGGTATAGCCAAAATATTTGTCTATAACAATATTTGTATTGTTTCTTTATCTGAGATAGAATAATACATATGTTAAAATAACAGTAATAAAATCATAGATATTGTCTATAACCATGAAAACAAAAATATAGTTGTAATAAGCATAGTAAAACATTGGCAAATCTCACCAATATTTTACTACAACTACACCTAGCCCTATTCTTTCACAGAACCCTCCGTGTACCTATGCCTAACCCTTAGACCTCCCCTGGCGGTGCCTAACCCTAAGACCCCTTTGGTGGTGCCTAACCCTAAGACGCCCCCTGGTGGTGCCTAACCCTAAGACGCCCCCTGGTGGTGCCTAACCCTAAGACGCCCCCTGGTGGTGCCTAACCCTAAGACGCCCCCTGGTGGTGCCTAACCTAAAACCCCCTTCCTGAAGCCTAACCTTAAAACCCCTTTCTCCACTCCAAATAACGTTAATACAAAAAGCAATACATTTCTAAGATATTAACCAGTTCAGGACCACAGACTTACATCCCCCTAGTGACCAGGCTATTTTTTACAAACTAGTGCTCTGCACTTTAATTGCACACAAATGAATCCCCCCCCCCTTTTCTGCCCACCTACGGCTTTCTGTCGGTGGGCGTTGATCACTGGTGCCATGTTCGGTTGTGTTTTTTATTGATTTATTTGTATATATTTTTTAATTTTTATAAATTTGTCTATTTTTCTCCCCCCCCCTCCCCCCGCCAGCCAATCACAGTGATCCTCTTTCATAGGCATCAGCCTATGAGAGGGGATCGCGATCCGAGCCTCTCCAGGGGACAGCCGAGTGACACGGCTGTCCCCAGTACAGCACTGCAGTAGATCCCAGCGCTGTACAATGAAAATAGACGACGGTTTCAACGTCTAACAGTCTACTAGCGGCGATCGCTGCTGGTAGACTGATGACGGAGCGGAGCTCCGTCATTGAAGCAGGGATGCGTGCGAATTGGCATGCGCGATCCCCTGTAAAACCCCGCCCCAGGACTTGACGCCTTTTGGCGTTAGGCGGATCTGGGGCTGCCACCTTCCCGACCCCGATCGGCGTTAGGCGGTCGGGAGGGGATTAAAGTTAAAAAATGATCATTTACAATGTTATAATTCTCAAACAAAGTTCAAAATGATGTTTATCGAAACATTAATTGTCAAAACAAAAAATTGGAAGGGCCTGTTGCCTGCTATTTATTGGGCGCCTTAATTTCTTCTTGGCACCCTAATTTCTTTTTGGCAAATAAAGTTAATACAAAAAGCGATACATTTGTGAGATAATGAAGTTCAAAACCATAATTTACAATATTGTAATTCTTAAAACGAATTTGAAAACGATATTTATCGAAACACTAATTGTTTAAACTAAAAATCTTGGTTGGATGGCCCTGGCGCCAGCTATTTTAATTTCTTCTTTGGGTGCCCACTAGCCGATATTTTGCATTAGTGCCTATATGGGCCACCCAAATAGTCCATTAAGCTCCCAAATTTCCTGTTCCCCATTAGGGAGCCTCGTCCAATGACTCCTTACTGTTGTACGTACTCCAACAGTCTTACCACATGCTAATAATTCTGAAGTGATGCAAATTGTATGTAAATTCATGAAGCTTGAAACTGTACGAAGCAAATGCAGGAGTTGTTTACAAACTGCATAACATTTGCATCAACCTGTATAATATCTAGCCCTAATGCTAGATAAATGCTAGCCCTAATGATCAGTAAGCAAAACATGCAGATAAGTTCATTGGCTTCCCCCTAATTGGCCCTAGATTATGATGGATGTCGTAGGGATTAGATTGTGAGCTCCTCTGAGGACAGTCAGTGAGAAGACTATATACTCTGTACAGCGCTGCAGAAAACCTCCCATTTTTTTGAGAGAAGAAAGAGGGACACTTAAGCCACACCCCTTATTACGCCCCCGCAACAACCCTAGTTATGCATACCATAAAGATTTCATAAGAAAAATGTGATGTTTGATCATTCATACCACACTGGTCCTTCCTGTCCTGGTTCATTTTCCTTCATATTAACATCTGAAAATAAGAAATACAGTGTATACATTTAAAGGATGGGAATAAAGTTTAGCAAAAATGAAACATTTTTCAGTAGAAAAACACATATATTTCACAGATCTGTACATCAGTCCTGAAAGAGGGATTCGGTTCCCAACGAGGGCCTGTCCCTCCCAAAGAGGGACAGTTGGGAGCTAAATAATAATAATAATAATACAAGCAAAATCCAGGTATTTTAAGCATCAGACTCCCTTTGGAAGGTAGCAGCAGGACACATTCAGCCGGCTGTAAAAGGGGAAAAACAAATAACCTTTATTTGATGAATTGGGGTCACATAGCTGCTGCCCCCTCCCCAGCTGCTGCTTGTATATCACTGGTCTGACCTTTTCACTGTCTTGGCGGGGCAGAGTTGCCTATGTGATATATGCATTTTATACACTGTGTAGTGTGTGTATTGCAGTGATTACTATGGGCTTGGGTGACATAAAGAATACACTGGGGCATTTTATAAAATGCTCAGACTCAGGTAAAGCTGAGAGGTGCTGTGTGTCCTTAGAGGATGTCACCCGTCTCTCCAGTCCTCAGGGATTGAGGGAAAGGATCTCTGCAGAATGACTGGCAGATGAGATAAGTGGCTGTGTCATGTCAAGGTGATCTGGTGACAAAATCACAGCACAGATACACAGGCAGCCCATACGCTGATGGCAGCAACTCCATGCTACGAGTGACACAGCTGCCTATAGGGGGCGTGTTTGCTGCCTGGAAGACCAGGAATAAAAAGTATGATGAAGTTTTGGATAGTGTTGTACGGAGTGAAATCTTTTAGATGTTACCGTTATGTCAAGATGGTGATGATGCGTCAATTTTAGAGAAACACTGAAGTGGCCGAAAATACAGCTTTTTATAGCAAAAAGCTGTTCAACATTATTGCCCTAACTAAAACGCAGCATCCCCGCGGCTGAAATTAACTAAATCCCCCCAAACTCCCCTTGCAAAATCTGCAACTTTTTTGGTCGTGGATTTTGCTGCCCTATGCGCTTCTGTGAGAGGCAGAGCTTTCAGCTGAAGCTCTGCCTCCTACATGCGTCTATCAGCGCGTATCTCAGCCTCTCCCCCAGCCCCTCTCAGTGAAGGAAGACTGAGAGGGGCGGGTGGAGGCGGAGATACGTGCTGATAGACGTGTGTAGAGGCAGAGCTGCAGCTGAAAGCTCTGCCTCTCCCGGAAGCGCTCCCCACAGTGTGCCCCAGGAGGTTGGGGGGATTTAGTTAGATTTCAGCCGCGGGGATGCAGCGTTTTAGTTAGGGCAATAATGCCGAACAGGTTTTTGCAATAAAAAGCTGAATTTTCGGAGACTTCAGAGCCTCTTTAAAGGACAACTGTAGTGAGAGTGATTTGGAAGCTGCCATTTTTATTTCCTTTTAAGCAATAGCAGTTGCCTGGCTGTCCTGCTAATCTTCTGCCTCTAATAATTTTAACCATAGACCCTGAGCAAGCATGCTGCAGATCAGGCGTTTCTGACATTATTGTGAGATCTGTTAAGATAAGCTGCATGCTTGTTCCAGGTGTGATTCAGACACTACTGTAGCCAAATAGATCAGCAGGGCTGCCAGGCAACTTCAGTTGTTCTTTTAATAGTTTAGTAATCAGAGTTCTCAAATAAGAATCTTGCAGCTAAAAATTCTGTCTTGAAATTTTGATCATATGACCAGAAAAGCTGACTACATACAGTCAATTATATTCTTTTTGCACCAGCAGGGGCACTGTAGCTCCACCCCCCATTGCACACATGTCAGCGTAATATCGATAAAGTCTGGACACTTTGTCTGACATTTTGATCCCCATCAGCACTAAATGATATAAAATACACGGTGGAATGGGGGAGCGGGGGCGGTGTCAATCAAAGTGTCGGGCCTAAAGGTGCTGACTCCTCTAGCAGCAACCATATTTCCTTGTGTCAGACTATGTCCGACATTGGGCCAATACTGGAAAATACCAACGTTGGATATAGTCTGATGTAAGATTGGAAAGGTTTAGAAAATGCTATCAACATACAGCACTACACAGGCCCTTTTTTTTTTGATTTAGGCCTGATTTAGGCCTAGTGCACACCATAAATCGCTAGCGTAATCGCAAATGCTTAGTGTTTTTTTAAGTGATTTTAATAAGCGATTTCAGGTATGTGCCTAGTGATTTTCTATTTATGCCTAGCGATTTTGGAGTGTTTTGGTTTAGCGATTTTATATTTGTTGTACACTTTGCCCTGGAAGTGAACAGCTTTTGCAAAAAAAAAAAGCGCTAGGAAAATCACTCTATTAGTGCTTTTTAGAACGATTACTTTACATTAAAGGCCTTTTCACACCGGGGTGGTGAATTATTTTTACTGAACCCCATTGGCGGGCAATGAAAGTCTATGGAGGTTTTCATGCTTCTACGGTGCAACGCGATGGAAGTGACTATGGTGATGTGTCGACTTGCGGCGATCTGGGTCGGCCTGGAAGTCATGTTAGTTTATGGCGACACGCGGATTTTGAAAAAAATACAGACGGTGTGCATATTTGAACAATACGCTCAGGGTCGGACTGGGACACTGGGGGCCCACCAAAGAAATTTCAACCTGGGACCCACACATCTCATGATCACGGTGAAAAAGGGGCGTGACCATGCACCTGAAGGTGGGCGTGGTCATGATGTATTATGGGCAGGGCCAAATGTACATGATCTTAGCATCATTGTAATTCAGAGGCACTGCTGCCCAGCAAAACTTTGCATAGAGTCCCCTCCTTCGGTATAAAGTAATGTCCTAGTTACCATACATATGACATTGATTAGACTGTGAGCTACTCTGAGGACAGTCAGTGACATGACTATGTACTCTGTACAGTGCTGCAGAAGATGTCAGTGCTATATAAATACATGATAATAATAATAATATGGTAGGATAGCTACGCCACTGCTCTCAGCATGAGTGATTACAGCACTGAGAGGAGAATTTTTGTGCTGCAGGCAGCGATTGGAGATCTGTCAGACGAAGACCTGGAGGGGGGGCCCACCGAGGGAAAAAACTGTACTACTGTGGCCCTGTCCGACCCTGAATACGCTTCCGCATGCCTGAAGTAGGAAGTGACTGCAAGCGCGTTGCGTGCATCACTTCCTGCTTGACCAGTGGCCAGACAGGGAACACTACACAATAAAGTGGTGTTCCCTCAAGGCCTGTTTTTGGCGATGTGGTGTGTTGGGCCTTAGGCGCAATCACCTCCAAAATGCTGCAGAACCTGCGTTAGGTGTGATTAATCCCATCCAAAAACATTAGCCAAGTGCTTTTCAAAGCGCTAGCATTTTTAAAGGGAGTCTGAAGCGATTTTTGAAATAAAAAAACGGATACTCACCTAAGGAGAGGGAAGGCTCTGCGTCCTATAGAAACTTGCCGGTTTCCTCCCTGTCCCCGCATTCCTTCACAGGCTCCCCTGTTAGCAGTCCACGACCGTTCACTCAGGCTTCCGAAGGCGGGCTGCTCTGGCTGCGCACGCACGAGCACCCTCTCTCGTGCACTCATGCGTGCGCAGTACAGAGCCACTGGTCTTAGGGAGCCTGAGTGCTTCCGAAGTCTCCCGCGGCGGGAGATTCAAACGGAGGAGCCGAGGGGTACGAGGAAACTGGGAGGAGAACGGGAAGTCTCTATAGGACCCAGAGCCTTCCCTGGCGCGCAGCGCCGCAAAATTTGGTGTCTGCAGCGCGTGCGAAAAATGGGCGTGGTCATGACATTCTATGGGCGGAGCTAATGTAATGATGCAACAGCGAGGCATAAGAAAGCAGTGTTTACGCCGTGATGTGGTCAAACGTGGATTTACATCGTAGGTGTGCAGAAACTGTGTGATGCTATTTAATAGTATGCCATAACCCCAAAGCAGCAAACACAGCCAACTATGACCATTAAATAATAAATGCAGCAACAGTTACCCCAGACACCACAAAATAAATGCAATGGGCAACATTTCAGCACAAAATAAACGCATTGCGGGCAACATTTCAGCACAAAATAAACGCATTGCAGGCAACATGTCAGTACAAAATAAACGCAATGGGGGCAAACATGTCAGTACAAAATAAACGCAATGGGGGCAAACATGTCAGTACAAAATAAACGCACTGCGGGCAAACATGTCCGTACAAAATAAACGCACGGCGGGCAACATGTCAATACAAAATGAACGCACGGCGGGCAAACATGTCAGTACAAGCTAAACGCACTGCGGGCAAACATGTCAGTACAAGATAAACGCACTGCGGGCAAACATGTCAGTACAAGATAAACGCACTGCGGGCAAACATGTCAGTACAAGATAAACGCACTGCGGGCAAACATGTCAGTACAAGATAAACGCACTGCGGGCAAACATGTCAGTACAAGATAAACGCATTGCGGGCAAACATGTCAGTACAAGATAAACGCACTGCGGGCAAACATGTCAGTACAAAATGAACACAATGTGGGCAAACACTTCACCTGCAAGAAAAAGCATTTACTCACCTGGCAGAAGACGTCCCCTCACGCAGCCGGCCTCTGGTGACTCAGGTGCAGCTCCCCCTGGCCTGGACGATCTTCAATCTCCCGCTCAGCCTCTCACAGGCAGAGCAGGGCTACGGCAAGATGGCGTCCGGAGGCGGAGCCCTGTACTGGAGACAAATAATCTTCAATACAGGGCTCCGCCTCCGGACGCCATCTAGCCCTGCTCTGCCTGTGCTTGCCGGAGGAGGACAATGCAGGCTGGAGCGGGGCTGCGGGGAATGAACTAGCGCAGCGTCTAGTAGACGCTGCGGCTAGTTCATTGTACGGTGGCCCGAGGCCGGGACGTCCCGCTGCTAAAAGCGGGACGTTTCCCGGGACCTCATGCAGCCTGGGACAGCGCCCCCCGAAGGCGGGACGCGTCCCGGATAAAGCGAGACGTATGGTCACCGTATTTAAAGAGACTCCGTAACAAAAATTGCATCCTGTTTTTTAGCATCCTACAAGTTCCAAAAGCTATTCTAATCTGTTCTGGCTTACTGCAGCACTTTCTGCTATCACCATCTCTGTAATAAATCAACTTATCTCTCTCTTGTCAGACTTGTCAGGCCTGTGTCTGGAAGGCTGCCAAGTTCTTCAGTGTTGTGGTTCTGTGATGCATCTCCCCCATCCAGGCCCCTCTCTGCACACTGCCTGTGTATTATTTAGATTAGAGCAGCTTCTCTCTTCTCTCTTATCTTTTACAAGCTGGATAAATCCTCCTCTGAGCTGGCTGGGCTTTCACATACAGAGGAATTACATACAGGCAGAGCTGTCTGCACTCTGCAGGAAGAATCAGCCTGAGGGCCCTTTTCCACTTCGCGATCGCGATTCCAATCGCGATCACAATCGCGTTTCAATTTCCACCATGCGATTGCGGTTGCGATTGAGCTACTATACTCATTATAGTCCAGCTCAATCGCATACAAAACGCGTCAGGACGACGATTGCGCTTTGACCAAAATCGCATCGCAATCGGATCGCACTAATGGAAATTGCTGCTGCAGTTTCCATTAGTTTAATGTACCTTGCGATTTGCGATCAGAAGCAAATCGCAGGCTAGTGGAAAAAGGCCCTGACACTTCAGTGGAAGATAGCTGCAGGGGGAAAGAAACACACAAATGATCTCTTGAGATTCAAAAGGAAGGGTGTATACAGCCTGCTTGTGTATGGATGTATTTTCTATGTGTGGACATACTGTACATCAATCTACTTCCTGTTTTGGTGGCCATTTTGTTTGTTTATAAACAAACTTTTTAAAACTGTTTTTAACCACTTTTAATGCGGCGAGGAGCGGCAAAATTGTGACAGAGGGTAATAGGAGATGTCCCCTAATGCACTGGTATGTTTACTTTTGTGCGATTTTAACAATACAGATTCTCTTTAAAGGTGCTCTTGGTGTGCACCAGCCCTTAAAGTCATTAAAATTATCTTTTTCGTAATTTAGCAATTGGCACCAAGCTTGTTACTCCATCTTACAGTTACCAGTAAGAACACTGTGGAACAGCTGTACTTTATAGGCAAGTTAAGCTCAGAGGTATTTTGCATACATCCTTGCAATTTATTGAGCTGAGCTGAAGAGACTGGCCATCAAAAGTGGAATTTCACTTAAAAACAAGCCTATAGTGCAGCGATTGCTAACCTTGGCAATACAGCTGATACAAAACTACAAATCCCATCATGCCTCTGCCTCCCCGAGTTATGCTTAGAGCTGTCAGAGTATTGCAATGCCTCATGGGACTTGTAGTTCCACCACAACTGGAGTGCCAAGGTTAGTCATCACTGCTATAGTGTGTCATAGTGTACCTATGTGGGAGTTGAGGATGGCCCTGCCAAGAAGAACTCTCAGAGAAGCATGTGATCAGTTTTATAAGCTGATAGATTTGTAAGGTTCTGGTTTGCTGGTCATGATCATGTGTTAAACCAGGAAGTCATCACAGCAAATCAGAACCTTACAAATCTAGCAGCTGATCAAACTGATCCCATGCTTCTCTGTGAGTTCTCCAAGGAAGGGCCATCCCTAGTGGTAGTACATCCACACACATTACTGACTTACTACCTTACCAGGACTGGCTGCTGACAGTCTGACAGGGGAATTGGTTTTTGCATGTTGAGAAATAATGTTGTCCATTAAAGCAAGTCTAAATAGAGGATGCATGACAATAAAGTGGTAGCAAGGCTTTTGTAGACCTGATGATGTCCACTGTTTATTTAATAATAATAATAATGCTAACATTTGTATGGCGCTTTTCTCCTGTTGGACTCAAAGCACCAGAGCGTCAGCCACTGAGGGCACACTCAAGAGGCCACCCTGCATTGTTACTGAGTCTTGCCCAATGACTCCTTGCTGAATAGGTGCTGGTGCACAGAACAGGAAGTGCTAAGATTTGAACCCTGGTCTTCTGGGTCAGGGCAGGTGCCCTTAACTGTACACTATCCAGCCACTCCAGCAACGACTGTTTCAGAGATCTGACCTCGCCCCCATGCAACACCTCATCCAACATCAAACATGTCTGCATGTTACTGTAACACCCGTTGAATGTTGACCACTCCCTTTGATGTTATTTCCTAGCCTCTGTGCCAATACGCTTCCTATTCGTCTGGCCCACTACAGGGCCAATTAAATACCAGCAACATTTAAAGAGAACCCGAGGTGGGTTTGAAGAATATTATCTGCATACAGAGGCTGGATCTGCCTATACAGCCCAGCCTCTGTTGCTATCCCAAACCCCCCTAAGGTCCCCCTGCACTCTGCAATCCCTCATAAATCACAGCCACGCTGCTGACAAACAGCTTGTCAGAGCTGGCTGTGTTTATCTCTATAGTGTCAGTCTGCTGCTCTCCCCGCCTCTTGCAGAACTCCAGTCCCCGCCTGCATCCCTTCCCTCCCTGCTGATTGGAGGGAAGGGACGGGGGCAGGGACCGGAGCTATGCAGGAGGCGGGGGAGCAGCTGAGACTGACACTGCAGATGTAAACACAGCCTCACAGCACAGCTGTGATTTATGAGGGATTGCAGAGTGCAGGGGGACCTTAGTGGGGTTTGGGATAGCAACAGAGGCTGGGCTGTATAGGCAGATCCAGCCTCTGTATGCAGATAACATTCTTTAAACACACCTCGGGTTCTCTTTAAGCTTTGTTCACATCTAAAATCGAAATCGATGACGGCAGCAATATTTGATTTTTTGAGTCTTTTTTTTTTTATTTTTCCTACCGGCGATCCACTGCGTGGTACGATTTTGTGCAAAACGCTTTTGTAAGGGCTTTTGCAGAGCGACTCAGTTTTTTCACTTCCTGACTTTAGCCAGGAAGTGAACTTTTTGACCCGAAAAATAATACAATGTATTTATTTTTTAAAACGCAATTGCCAGATAAAAAAACAATTGGTAAGCTTTTTGCGTTTTTCCTATACCTTCCATTGTAGCAAAATCGCCCCGAAAATGGTACATGCAGTGCTTTTGTGAACGGGAAGCAGATGAAGCACGCTGATATGAACTATCCCATAAGGATTCATTGCGCAAGGTATTTTAGGGCGGTTTTCAAAGTCGCCGGCGCTCAAAAACAGCGCAAAATGCCCTAGGAGTGAACAAGCCCTAAGAGACGAATGAGCTGAAGGCATAATTTCTTAGTTCGTCTTCACTTTCAACTTGTCTGCATTGTATGCTTCTCAAATGTAACTGAACTTCTTTGCATTTGTTTTCAGGTTGTGATAAAGAAATGGTCGGTTCCTTGCCCCCTTCCGCTGAATCAGACCATGATGTACATGGAGGTAATGGCACTGCTAGGCCTTGTCATAATATACAGAAATCCTCTTCTTAGGAGCCAGGGGGAACTCTGATTTGGTTCATACACTGCAAAGAATGAGGGCCAGTTAATGTGGATCATCTATTAGTCACCCTGTTTTTGCTATTGGCAAGGCTAATCTGGGCTCAAGTAAGTTTTCCAAGTGGGATCGTAATCCTGCTAGCCTATTAACAGGCTACAAACCTCTGCTGTTGTGCATAGGTCATGTATGATGCTTACTACAGGAGGACCAGGGAAGTATGTGACTTCTCTTTCATATTCCCGTTCTCATGTGCACCCACTCCCTTGAGCAGCAGCCGCACAAGGCCTAGGCCTTTGTGGCCTTTACAGAAGGCCGCCTTTGACTATAGGCAGAGGCGCTTCACTTGCGTTCACAACTTGAAAGTTGCTCCTTGTATATTTCTGCCTGAGGATGCGGGCTTGAGACCCATGAAACGCGTTGCAAACTGTTTTTGGAGTAAGAATAAATACCGTTTTTCGTGTTTTTTGTTTTGGAGGTAAGTCCACCCTTGGCCCTTATTTTATACCTTTTTAACTTCATACTTTTATTCTGTTGGCGCCTCTGTATTGTATTGTCTATTTGACTAAAGCACGTACATTAATCGGTTGTTCAATTTAAAAAACAACAAGCACATATGCTGTATCTCAATGATAAGTAAGTCTCGGCTATGATCACCGATACTATATCCAACACCAGGAGAGAAATGTCTGCCCCCCCCCCCCCCCATGGTGTGCACACACAGTCCCAAGGATCAGTTTTAGTTTAATGAAACCTGTACTGAAAAAAAGTTCCCCTGGGGGGGTACTCACCTTAGTAGGGGAAGCCTCTGGACCCTATCGAGGCTTCCCCCATTCTCCTGTGTCCCACGGCGGTCTCGCTGCAGCCCACGGAACAAATCCGACAGCCTGTGCAATATTTACCTTTTCGGGCTCCAGCGGGGGCGCTGTTGCGGCTCTTCTTACGGAGATAGGCGAAAATAGCTGATCTCCGTCAGGTCTGCTCTACTGCGCAGGTGCAGGAGACTTGCGCCTGCGCAGTAGAGCGGCCCGACGGAGATCGGCTATTTTCGCCTATCTCCGTGGGAAGAGCGGATACTGCGCCTGCGCTGGAGCCAAAACGTAAATATTTACATCGCCGCTGCTCCGGAAGCATTTTCTCCGCCGCCGTGGGACCAAGGAGGATGGGGGAAGCCTCAATAGGATCCGGAGGCTTCCCCCAAACGAGGTGAGTACCTCCCAGGGGACGTTTTTTTTCATTACAGATTTTCCTTTTAAGCAATATTAGTTGCCTGGCTATTCTGCTGATCCTCTGCCGCTAATACTTTTAGCCATAAACCCTGAACAAGCATGCAGCAGATCAGGTGTTTCTGACATTTTTGTCAGATCTGACAAGATTAGCTGCATGCTTGTTTCTGGTGTTATTCAGACACTGCTGAGCTAAATGGATCAGCAGAGCAGCCAGGCAAATGGTATTGTTTAAAAGGAAATAAATATGGCAGCCTCCATGTACCTCTTGCCTCAGTTGTCCTTTAAAGTAATCCCTCTGTATCCCAGTTCACCATTCCCAAAACAAATTGCTATTTTAATTGCGAACAAAAAGCATAAAATTGCACTTAAAATCAATAAAAATATGCACTATCCATGACTCTTATGCAGAATTATTTGTAGATAAAACACTTCTTTTTGCAATCAGATTTGTTTACCTTTACATAATTCTATGTAATCTAAAACGGTAACGTTTGTTTTTTTTTTCTCTTCCCAGGTATCAAACAGCTCTGAATGTAAAGCTAAACTTTTTGAATTCTCAAAGGAGGTAAGCCTGTAAAAAAGATTGTTCACACATAATGATTCCATGTCATGTAAAGCGGGGTAAGAAAAAAACATTAGTATAGTGCGGTTGTGAGTCAAGAGAGGTAGGTTAATTCAGTAGTCTTAATTTTTGTCCCAATCCTTCATAACCAATAGTAGAACAAAGAACAAAGAATATAACAATCCTATAATATGTGGAACATTCTCTGAATTAGTGCATAGGAATTTTGGGAAATTGTGTTCTCTGATTTTACTTGTTTACAGTGGGTATTACCTTGAGGTCCTATGATAATGTATGTTCTACTGGGAACCATTTTAACCAGTCTGCCCAGTCTTTAAGATGAGTCTTTTCTTTTAGGTGGATTCTCGCAAACGTGTTCATATACTTGATTGCATTTTATACTTTGTATTACTTGTTCTATAGTGGGGGGATCGGTTTCTCTCCAGTTTCTCGCTATGGCTATTTTTGCTGCTAAAAGAATATGCAGGATTACCATGCGATTTTGTTTTGTAACATTTTCTATTTGCAGTTGAAACAGCAGCGTGTCTATTTTGATAGGTATTAGACATCCTGTGATGTGAAAAATTAGTGAACTAATTTTCGCCCAATATGTATATTTTGATAGGTATTAGACATCTTGAGATGTCATGTAAATTTAAAGCATACTTCACGAGTCACTGAGTCTATATGGTGGCAGAGAAGAGCACATGGGAAGGAGGGCCTTACCAAGCAGGCTTACAATCTAAGGGGTGGGGGAAAATGGCACATATGAGGGGGTGGGGTTGTAAGTCCAAGGTAAAGGGAATGGAGCTGTGAAGATGGCGGGTAGGCAGTGATGAACTGATGGGTCTTTAATGAGGAACTTTAACCAAAGATTGAACTTCATCCCAATCAGTAGCTGATACCCCCGTTCCCATGAGAATAGATCATCAGGGGAGTTTGTATGGCTGATATTGTGGTGAAACCCCTGCCACAGTGTGATGTCATGACCATGGTCCCGACAGTTTTCTGTCTGTGAACCTCTTTGCATTGTGGGAAATAACCGCTTTTTCCAACTGCAAAGCAAGCATTATCTCCCTCTGTGCATAGAACTCTCAGTAACAATACAGATCACCTGGCGGTACTAAAGGTGTCACCACTAGTGATACA
The DNA here is from genome assembly GCF_040937935.1 of Hyperolius riggenbachi. NCBI lineage: Eukaryota > Metazoa > Chordata > Amphibia > Anura > Hyperoliidae > Hyperolius > Hyperolius riggenbachi. Next base: position 260,730,370 of record NC_090654.1, on the reverse strand, counting down.
TTTCAGAAGGTAAATCGAGGAGAGGAAACATTTGGGCAACAACTGACACTGGAAGGAAGTAGTGGAGTTATGTGGACTGTGGGTGGAACGCATCGGCTATAAGTAGTGGTATGGGTAAGTTAGCGCTGCCCGCAGCTAAGAGGGGGGAGGGGGGATAACTTGCCTATGCCGCCGCCTACAGCAGATGCGTTTCACTTTACGGGATGGAATGTAAACTCCACCCCCAAACACCCATCCCCCTCCCGCAGCAATATCTAATTTAAATTTTGATATTGAGTAGCTGCGTACTCCTAGCTACTCATAGTGCACAACACCAGTGTACAGACCTTTCCACCAATTGGTTGCATATAGAGCGCCCAAAATAACAATCCGAACATTTTTATAGCGCTTTTCTCCTGTCGGACTCAAAGCGCTCAAGAGCTGCAGCCACTGGGACGCGCTCAAGAGGCCACCCTGCAGTGTTAGGGAGTTTTGCCCTGAGCTCCTTACTGAATAGGTACTTGACCTAGCCAGGATTCGAACCCTGGTCGCCCATGTCAAAGGCAGAGCCCTTAACCAGTACACTGTCCAGCCAGCAGCCAATCCAACGCTGCTGGTCATGTGGTCCATACAAAATCCACGTGGTTCAGCCACATGTCAACTTGGCCCATCCTTTTACTTTTACTTTTCAGATATAGGAACATATCAGTGCGTGCAAGAAGGGGTGGGTGGGGGTCGACTTAACAGAGTATTAGCAGGTCCTGTCTTCAGCCTGTTAGAAGCCAGGGAAAAGATGGCTTGTACAGAGTTTTTGTCTGCGGAAGAGACACCATCCGTCAAGCCTGGAGCACTTGAGCCCTTCCCTCCTGTTTATCAGGGACGTGGCGGTTGTGGAAACGTGATCGGTGTATCTTCCTCTCATAGATCATGTTAAGAGGCTCTTGGCAATAACAATAATGATGTACTGATCTGGAGGTAGGGGGACCCTCTGATCTTCTGAACTTCAAACGTTGGCACCATCCAAGGGAATAATAAGCCCCCAGGGAGTCTTGGGTTTCATCAGGCTTGACCGAAGAGGGGATTTAAAATGTTGGGGACATTTAAAAAAAAAAAAAAAAACATCACCCAAGGTTGCTTGTTCTTGTCAGGCCTGATTTACCCTCAGCCTTTTACAGCAGGCTTGGGTTACAAACACAACAGGGTGAAGTGGCTGTGTGTAGTTATTATCTGGACAGTGGTGAAGCTACCTGTGCCTTGTAACTGCTGAGATGTGTCACTGGGAGATCGGGGGAGGGGGAAGTCTGCTTGTTTTGCTATCTGGGGCTTGTTTATTTTACTAACCACCAGGCTTAGGAGGAGTGTGAATGTAGCGTGAGCAGCATGTCTGTTAAAGCGGACCTGAACTCAGAGCTTCTTCTCTGCTCTAAAAGATAAGCAACAGCATAATAACCTTTAGAAAAACATTTCTTTGTTACAGCTGATACAAATCCTACAATAAATCTGCAGTGTGCCTACTTCCTGCTTTCATGGAAGCAGACATACAGGATCTTCTCAAAAAATTAGCATATTGTGATAAAGTTTATTATTTTCTGTAATGTACTGATAAACATTAGACTTTCATATATTTTAGATTCAAATACACACAACTGAAGTAGTTCAAGCCTTTTATGGTTTTAATATTGATGATTTTGGCATACAGCTCATGAAAACCCAGATTTCCTATCTCCAAAAATTAGCATATTTCATCCGACCAATAAAAGAAAAGTGTTTTTAAAACAACAAAAGTCAACCTTCAAATAATTATGGAGCGCACCGCTGGTGCAATAAGTTTTTACTTTAAAAAAGACACGCATAAAAAAACACACTCACAGTGTAAAATCAGATCAAAACGCCTGTCAAGCCTGCCAGCAGTCCTCTCCTGTCAGCCGCGCTTGGCCAGAGCTGCGGGAGCCGATGTAGATGGCGTGGAGCTGGATGCGGTGGGCGGAGTCAGGTCGCGGGGATGCCGTCTGACGTCACGACGCGTTTCGGCGTAGACCACGCCTTCGTCAGGTCCTGACAGGCGTTTTGATCTGATTTTACACTGTGAGTGTGTTTTTTTATGCGTGTCTTTTTTAAAGTAAAAACTTATTGCACCAGCGGTGCGCTCCTCTCTTCTTGCCTCTTTTACATAGATCTACTGGAGCCACCCAGTTATTGGAGCAGCACCCATTAATCACTTCCAGCCCACCAGTCTATGTAGACAGCGCAGTGTTTTCTTTGCTGTGTTCAAATAATTATGTTCAGTTATGCACTCAATACTTGGTCGGGAATCCTTTTGCAGAAATGATTGCTTCAATGTGGCGTGGCATGGAGGCAATCAGCCTGTGGCACTGCTCAGGTGTTATGGAGGCCCAGGATGCTTCGATAGCGGCCTTAAGCTCATCCAGAGTGTTGGGCCTTGCGTCTCTCAACTTTCTCTTCACAATATCCCACAGATTCTCTATGGGGTTCTGGTCAGGAGAGTTGGCAGGCCAATTGAGCACAGTAATACCATGGTCAGTAAACCATTTACCGGTGGTTTTGGCACTGTGAGCAGGTGCCAGGTCGTGCTGAAAAATGAAATCTTCATCTCCATAAAGCTTTTCAGCAGATGGAAGCATGAAGTGCTCCAAAATCTCCTGATAGCTAGCTGCATTGACCCTGCCCTTGATAAAACACAGTGGAACAACACCAGCAGCTGACATGGCATCCCAGACCACCACTGACTGTGGGTACTTGACACTGGACTTCAGGCATTTTGGCATTTCCCTCTCCCCAGTCTTCCTCCAGACTCTGGCACCTTGATTTCAGAATGACATGTAAAAGTTGCTTTCATCCGAAAAAAGTACTTTGGCCCACTGAGCAACAGTCCAGTGCTGCTTCTCTGTAGCCCAGGTCAGGCGCTTCTGCCGCTGTTTCTGGTTCAAAAGTGGGTTCATGCTTCCATCTGTTGAAAAGCTTTATGAAGATGAAGATTTCATTTTTCAGCACGACCTGGCACCTGCTCACAGTGCCAAAACCACTGGTAAATGGTTTACTGACCATGGTATTACTGTGCTCAATTGGCCTGCCAACTTTCCTGACCTGAACTCCATAGAGAATCTGTGGGATATTGTGAAGAGAAAGTTGAGAGACGCAAGACCCAACACTCTGGATGAGCTTAAGGCCGCTATCGAAGCATCCTGGGCCTCCATAACACGTGAGCAGTGCCACAGGCTGATTGCCTCCATGCCACGCCGCATTGAAGCAGTCATTTCTGCAAAAGGATTCCCGACCAAGTATTGAGTGCATAACTGAACATAATTATTTGAAGGTTGACTTTTTTTGTTTTAAAAACACTTTTCTTTTATTGGTCGAATGAAATATGCTAATTTTTTGAGATAGGAATTTTGGGTTTTCGTGAGCTGTATGCCAAAATCATCAATATTAAAACAATAAAAGGCTTGAACTACTTCAGTTGTGTGTAGTGAATCTAAAATATATGAAAGTCTAATGTTTATCAGTACATTACAGAAAATAATGAACTTTATCACAATATGCTAATTTTTTGAGAAGATCCTGTATTGTTAACATCCTGTGCTTTCAAATGAGCTTATCTGCCATAGGCAATCAGGTGACACAGCCGAGAGATCACATTACAACTTGTGATTAGTCACAGATGAGGGGGGATTACACAGGCTAAACTCTCTAAATACATACAGGGTGCATTTCTCTCTGTTTTCCTTCTGTCCTGTGCACTTTAAGGTAGTCATACACTAAAAGATGTTTTGAATCTTATGGACATTCAATTCAATAAATGCATCAGAATGAACAAAAAATAATGAAAATCAGGACCTTAAAGAGGAACTCCAGTGAAAATAATGTAATAAAAAAAGTGCTTCATTTTTACAATAATTATGTATAAATGATTTAGTCAGTGTTTTCCCATTGTAAAATCTTTTAAATCCCCGATTCACAATCTGGCATTTATCACATGGTGACATTTTTACTGTTGGCAGGTGATGTAGCTGCTGCATGCTTTTTTGGCAGTTGGAAACAGCTGTAAACAGCTATTTCCCACAATGCATCAAGGTTCACAGACAGGAAACTGCCAGAAGTACCTCAGTACCTCAGTACTCAGAGCTTCTTGTGGGATTGGTTTCACCACAACATTAGCCATACAGCGCCCCCTGATGGTCTGTTTGTGAAAGGAATAGATTTCTCATGTAAAAGGGGGTATCAGCTACTGATTGGGATAAAGTTCAATTCTTGGTCGGAGTTTCTCTTTAATTCATCAGTTTTGATCAGAATATCAATTGAAATTCATTTGGGACAGTCAATAGTTTTTTTTCTATCAATTGGGCAGAGTGAGGGATTGATGGTTGTAAAGAATTGTGCAGTATCGATCAATGCAAAGATAGCAGTGGCGGAGGTTCAATCAATTGCTGTCTCTCTTTTATTTTATTTATTTATTTATTTTTTTTATTGATAAATTTACCAGTAATTGAAATGGAGTGTGAGCACTTTGGTAAAATGATTGCTACTTCGTGATCAGTTTTCAATCAGGCATATATCGAGTGATCACCAGATTTGGCGCCTGTCATATAGCATACAGCTAAAGGTGACCATACATCAGGCAACTTGGTGGCTGATCAACCATCCAATGCGATGATTATAATCGAATCAGAGGAAAACCTGTGCCGCCAAGAGCATGCCCGAATGCTGGTGTGACCAATTTTGGGCCGAAATTGGTTGCATGCATCGATTGGACCGATATGCTTGACCGGGTGCACTGTGGTAAATGCATGAGATATCGGGATTAAGGCGAATGAACCCCCGGCGCTGTCCCCCCAAGTGTAAAATGTAAACCCCCCCCCCCCCCATGCATGATTTCTTTACCTGTCAGAGTCTGTCGCTAGCTCCGTCCTCTTCCTCACACACGCGCCCCACGTGGTTGCTGGTATATTGTGGATGCGTGTGTGTTAAATCAACTTATAAGGGACCCTGAGCAGTGCCTTAAAAAAAGAAATCTGGACTAACCTGAGGCTTCCTCCAGCACCTGTAGCCCGCGAGGATCCCCAGCCTCCTCCTCTTCCCTTCCGTGGTCCCGTTGGTAGCTCCGGTAAGCTGGCAACTTCAGCTGAAGTTACCCATGCGCGCACCTGTCGTGTCATTACGCTGGCCACATTAAGTGTCCTGCACATGCGCAGTTCAATGTTTAGAGAACCGCCCGGGATGCTTACGGCAACAGGTGACTCGATGGGTGGGAGCCGCCTGCGGGACCACGGAAGGGAAGAAGAGGATGTCGGGGGACCTCGCGGGCTACGGGGACTGGAGGAAGCACAAGGTAAGTCCAGTTTTCGTTTTTTAAGGCACTGCTTAGGGTCCCTTTTGAATTTGGGAAGGTGGATGTAAAGCTACATTTTCCTGTGTTATTCTCAAGATTAGCTAGAATTGCAAACAGGTGAGTTTAAGCTGAAATGTCGTGCATATGTACAATGATACCGAACCCTCCAGCCTCTTTCAGCTTAGTATTACCGGCTATTTCCATCTGACTCCTCCCCTGTCTGTCTCCCCCTATAGAGTGCATTTGCATTACCCACCATGGCATTCTCATTCCTCTGTCATACATCCGTTTTACCCATTTACTGTGAACTGAAAAGGTAAGTTCCATTCACATGGTGAGCTCTTACTTTATGTTCAGTTATTTTGTCTCTTCCTATTGTAATGGGACATCCTGTCCAATTATATTTCTAGCAGTTTTCTTGTTTATGATATAAATCCTCCATTTAAAGTGGTATGAAACTCAAAATTGCATTTATGCTCTAAAAGATTATACATCTGCTGCTAATCTAACAAGTGTATGGCCACCTTTAGTCTAATAGCAATCAGTGTGTGACGGCTGGGGTGGCAGGGATGGAGGGGTGTCTTAGCCTTGGGTGCTGGAGGACCTTATCTGGCTCTGGTGTGTATAAATGGTTAAGCTGTGCTAATACTGATAGTAATGCTCTTACAACCTAGTTCATGCCTTCGTCACCTCATGGCTGATATGTTGCAATGCCCTATATACAGGCCTTCCAAATAAAGCCGCCTGCAGCTAGTACAGAATGCTGCTACAAGACTTAACAAGCCAACCACACCATTGCCACATAACACCTATGATTTCCTCACTCCACTGGCTAAGCATAAAATGGAGAATTCTCTGCAAAATTGGCTAACATTCAAATCCCTATATATCCTAGGCCCTGGATACCTAAAGCATTTGTTGCAACTGCATCACACCTCCCACAGCCTCAGATCAAAAGGATCCAATAACTTGACCACACCCTGAGTCCAACTAAAAACCTTTGGAGCCAGAGCTTTCTGTCATGCTGCCCCTACCCTGTGGAATGCCTTGCCAAACATAATCAAGACAAATTAAACCCTGGACACGTTTAATTTAAAACTAAAAAGTAAACCTGTTTGGTCTGGCATTGATGTTCACAAAACTTCCCCCCCTGTACACATCACTATGTACTGATCTGAGACAAGTGTATGTGCTATGGGAGAAAATCGCTTTACAAATGCTTTGTTGTTGTAATCTAGCTGCAGTGTGTTCTGGTCCTTGATTTTTTATTTTTTTTTTTCAAATAATTTGACCAAATATTTGCTGTCCATACACTGCATTTGGCCTATTTTATACCTTGACTGTGGCCAGTTCCTCAGACGTTTCCAAATGAATTTTGCATTTCTTCGTCTTTCTACAGCCCGTCCAAGAGCCGTATGCAGAATGTGGCAAACGTCGGCATATCTCTCAGCTTCATCGTCTACTTCATCTCCGCTCTGTTTGGCTACCTCAGCTTCTACGGTATATACTCAGCAAAACAGGAGCTGCTCTGTGTGGTAGGAACTGGGTTCATTCTCAATAATACCAGTTGCCTGACAGTCCTCCTGGCCTATTTGGCTACAGTAGTGTCTGAATAACACCAGAACACCAGAAGCAAGCATGCAGCTAATCTTATCTGATCTGACAATAATGTCAGAAACGCCTGATCTGCTGCAGTGTCTGAATCGCACACCTCCAAAAAGCATGCAGCTAATCCAGTCTGCCTTCAGTCAGAGCACCTGATCTGCATGCTTGTTGAGGGGATGAGGCTGAAAGTATTAGAGACACAGGATCAGCAGGAGAGTCAGGCAACTGGTATTATTTTAAAAGGAAAATTCCATATCCTTCTCAGTTTAGGTTCCCTTTAAAAGGAAATAAATATGGCAGCCTCCATATACCTCTCACTTCAGTTGTCCTTTAAAAGCGGGCCTGAGCTTACAACTTCTTCTCTGCTCTCTGCTTCTCGAGCCCGCGTGATGCACTAAAGGTGGCCATACACTGGTCGATTTGCCATCAGATTCGACCAACAGATAGATCCCTCTCTGATCGAATCTGATCAGAGAGGGATCGTATGGCTACCTTTACAGCAAACAGATTGTGAACCGATTTCAGCCTGAAACCGTTCACAATCTGTGGTGGTGGTGCTGCTGCTGCTTCCCCCGCCCCCCCCCCCCCCCCCCCCGCATACATTACCCGCTCCGCCGGCGCGACTCCAGTCTCCCGGTCACCGCTGCTCTGTCTGCGCTCTGGTCTCCAGGTCCAGCATGCCTCACTTCTTCTAGCCCGGCAGGAAGTTTAAACAGTAGAGGGCGCTCTACTGTTTAAACTTCCTGCCGGGCTAGAAGAAGTGAGGCATGCCGGACCTGGAGACCAGAGCGCAGACAGAGCAGCGGTGACCGGGAGACTGGAGTCGCGCCAGCGGAGCAGGTAATGTATGCGGGCTCTATTGCGTCGGTCATCGGGTACTCGAACGCCGCTAGCGATGCGCTCTTTACCCGCGGGCGATCGACGGTTATTTTCCGCACGGCACGATCGTCGGGATCGGACGAAATGGATCGAAATTCGGCGTGTAGCGTGAACGATTGGCAGCAGATTCGATCCCAGTGATCGAATCTGCTGTCGAAACGGGCGCAAATCGGGCCAGTGTATGGCCAGCTTAAGGCTACTTTTCGGGTGTCTCTCTTTCCCTCCTGGCGTTTGGACAGCTGATTCTTTTTCATTATTTTCTGCGTAAGTTGCACATCTCTTACCCTCTATATTTTGCACTTGGCACTTTATGTACTACCTGCTATAGATAGCATATATAAATTATCCACTTTTATTATATTGTAATTCATTATGGATGTTCATTATGCACTTTATTAATGTTTGATTGTTTGTACACATAATCTTTTAAGATTAATTTATTATATACAGCTTCACTATTCTGTGGTTGTGCATTTTCTAATTAACGTTATTCACAATTATCAAATTACCCTAAGAGGTGACTAAGCATATTGTACTCGTAATTGTCTCAAATGCCAGCTGTGATTGTATTGTCTTATTAATTGATTTATGGGATCGAGAGACCCTTTTGGTCACATGGCGTGACCTTTTTAAGTGTTTTTATAATTGATGTTTTTTTGGAAAACAATAAATAATAATAATAATAATAAACTGAACATTTGTATAGCGCTTTTCTCCTGTTGGACTCAAAGCGCTCGAGCTGCAGCCACTGGGGCGCGCTCAAGAGGCCACCCTGCAGTGTTAGGGAGTCTTGCCTCGAACTCCTTACTGAATAGGTACTTGACCTAGCCAGGATTCGAACCCTGGTCTCCCATGTCAAAGGCAGAGCCCTTAACCAGTACACTATCCAGCCACTGTAATATAAAGATATATATATATATTTTTTTGAATATTATTAGTTTGGTGCTGTTCATGGGGACATCCTTTTTTCTTTTTCTTTAATACCATTGAAGTTTCCCTCCCCTAGCACATTCTAATTGAGGTATTGCTACCAATGTTTTGTAAAATTTGTTTTGCATGGTGCTGGTCCCCATCTTTTTGAGTGAATGCTCTAAAAAATACACAACTGCATAATAACCTTTAAAGGAAAACATTTCTTTGTTACAGCTTACACAACTTCTGCAATAAATCTGCAGTGTGTCTACTTCCTGCTTTCATGGAAGCAAAGTGTGAACATCCTGTATTTACATAATAGCTGTGTCTGCCGAAGACTGCCAAATGTCTGTGCTGACACAGCTGAGAGATCATATTCCACTTGTGATTACTTGAAGATGAGGGGTAATTAGGCTCTTTTCTCTAAAAACACACAGAGTGCGTTTCTCTGTTTCCTTGTGTCCTGTGCTAGAGTTCAGGTCCACTTTAAGCAGCTCCAACAACCCCACCTGCAGGACCGGCAGTTAACTCATTTAGCTCTGCTGATTCAGGTCACATAAGCAAATTCTTAAAGAGAACCAGAGATGAAGCACCCTCTTGTATTTTATTGTATAAATCAGTGGGAACATGACAGTAAACACCTAATCTGCTCTTTGTTTCATTGTTCTCTGTTTAATCTGACTGTTATCACCTCTGATAAGAATCCCCGACTGAGCACTCAGTCTGGCTTTGCTACGGAAAGATTATAGCGGAATCTGTCTTCTCTGGTGTCTTTTCAAGCCCAAGCCTGCCCCCTTGTGGCTCTGCTATAATGACTTAGCTATAATTATTCCCCGCAAAGCCAGACTGAATGGTCAGTCCGGGATTCTTATCACAGCCGATAACAGACACTTTTAGCAGTGAGGATGAAACAGAGAGCATGGTAAGTGTTTTCTCTAATGTTCTTACTGATATATATGGTAAAATACACAAGGCTGCTTCGTCTCTGGTTCCCTTTAATAGGATTTTTTATCTGCAGAAGCTTCAGTTGACACAAGAAAGGTGTTCTTTGAATTCTGTGATAACTAACCTACCAGATGATTCATGAAATGGGCTTGACATGTTATTTTCTATTGTTGTATCAGACCAAGTGGATTCAGAATTGCTGCAGGGTTACAGCAAGTTCCTCCCTAACGACGTGCTGATTATGACTGTCCGGCTGTCCATTCTACTGGCTGTAATGCTGACCGTACCGCTGATCCACTTTCCTGTGAGTAAGCCCGATAAGCACCATGGAAGATGCTGTGATCTATAAATCCAAAATAATAATAATAGTTGGATCATTTCCATGTGGCTCAAATAGAGAAGCTCATATTTGCCTAGAGAGCAGGAGGGACCGTTTATAGAGAAGATGCAACATAAATAACACTTCCTAACTTCCTTTTTCACATACAGGTAGTCCCCGACTTACGAACGATCCGCCGATATGAATGGCATGGATTCTGTTTCCATGGGAACAAGTCAAAAAAAAAATTCAAATTAGACTTTTTGGAGTTTTTGAGAAAACCGATTTAAAAAAATTCAAACAAAAAATGTCTTTTAAACTTGTATAAACAGGTACAGGGGGCAGAGGTGAGACAGAGGGGGACACTAGAGGCACATGAGGGACAGGGATGGCACAATGTTCCGACTTAAGAACAGATTCAGGTTAAGAACGAACCTACAGTCCCTATCTCATTCGTTAAAGGACTTCCGAGGCCAAATGTTGCAAAAAAAAAAAAAGTTAGATACCTGCATAACTTCGGAGGACACGGAGGATGCTGTCCGCGCCCTCTGTGCCGTTCCGCCGGGTCCCCGCCGCTCATAGCCCCCCCGAACGGCTCACGACCCCACGGCCAGGCTCGGGCTCTCCTGCCTGCATAAAGATGGACGCTGGCCGCGGCTGCGCACTCCGCATAGCCGCTAGTGCGGCTGCACAGCTCTAGGGCCAACCCCCCCCGATCCACGCTACAGGAAACAGCCTGTTGCGTGGATCGGGGGGTTGGCCCTAGAGCTGCGCAGCCGCACTATTACTGCGGGAAATGTGGAAAAAGCGGACGCGTTGTCTGAGGACGACTGGCAGTCGGCCGAAACGAAATTAAGCCGCGGCGGGGGACCGGAGGACACTGGAGGAGCTGCGCAGGCACAGGACGGCTGCAGGAGGCTTGCGAAAGCCCCTGGTAAGTGAAATTTTTTTTTTGTTCCACGGTTAAGGTTCCCTTTACCCGGGGACTACCTGTATTCCATTTCCTGTGTATGTAACGACCAGAACCCGAAGCCTAGCCACTTCAGGTTCTGGTCGGCCAATATGCAAGGTGGCTGGCTACTGCGGCCAATGTGGGAACAAAACTGTATTCACTTGATCTCGTACTGTAGAAAAGCAGGGTCCGGGCACCAGTGAACTTCAGAAATCCACACTTTTATTTCATCCCCAAACAAGACAGATACAAGTGAGCAGGACTGGTCTTACAGCTGTTTCACAAGCAGCACGCTTGCTTCCTTGATGTCGTTGGGCATTGAATCTTTACCGCTGCTGGCCTAATTTGTCAATCGTCCGCTTGATTGTCATCCAAAATTGTTTGGTCAATTGCACTGGAAGGAAGATATCAATTGATCGACTGGGACCTGGAACAGCAGCAGGTTCGAAAGCCCAATAAAAATATACGTCATTGAATAGTCTAACGATGTGGTTAGATAGATTTTTGTATAGATTGCATTTTGAAATCTACTAAAAATCTATACCTAGTGTGTGGCAGTTATAGATCCCTCCCAGATCAGATTTGATTTGATAAAGCAGACCTAAACTCAGAACTTCCTCTCTTCTCTAAAAGATAAACAACAGCATAATAAGCTTTACAGAAAAACATGTCCTTGTTACAGCTTATAGAGCTCCTTCAGCGTTGCTGCAGGATAGTTACTTCCTGGTTTGCTGGGAGCACAGAAATGGTTAAACTCATGTGTCTACTTATTAGCTCTCAACTTGGCAGACAGCTGGGAGCTCAAATGACGCTAGCTCATTATTTGCTGAGAAGAGAGAATTAGACAGGCTGTTCTCTATAAACACATGCAGGGTGGATATATTTCAAGAGTTCAGTTCCACTTTAACGACTTCGCATTTCGGGGTTTACCTCTTGAGATTCCTGGCAATTTGGGCATTACAGCTGTCTCTATTGATACAGCAATCACATTTGTATTACTTATGCCATTAGAGTGATACATATGTTGTTGTTTTTTTCAGGACACTCTAGGCTTATTTAGGGTATTTTTTTATTTCAAAGAATTATTTAGTTTCATAGACCTTTTATAGAGAAAAAATAGGCCTAAATTCAGAAAATACACATTGTTTTAATTTTTCACCCTTCATAACTTTCACATGTCAAGTGCCACAGTTTTAAAATACCTCAAAATATATTTCTTGGCTCGTACCGATTAAAATGATAACCTATATGCCATATTTTATCACGAATTTGGAATGTTGCAAATCATTATCGCCAGGCTGTGCATCTGTAGCGATTTGGATCCGATCGCTAAGGAAATTGAGAAAAAACATTTTCACACCAGTAATCAAATTTATGTTTTATACAGGCACGAAAGGCTGTCATGATGATGCTGTTCTCTAATTATCCGTTCTCGTACCTCCGTCACATCATGGTCACCTTGGTCCTAAATGTAATCATCGTTCTACTTGCCATATATGTGCCAGATATACGGAATGTATTTGGTGTAGTTGGTGAGTACTTTCTATTGTTATCCTAGCCAAAGTGAGGGCACAGGTGGAATATTGAACTATAAGCTGTAGGCTAATGAGGTAGTGAGAGAAAGAAGACAGATGGTGAAGTGAGGGGTAGAGAGAGAAAAGTGTCAGAGAACGAGAGAAGTGTCAGGGGCAGAACAAAAGGCAATAAAGTGCCAGGAAAAGGGAGGAAGCAAAGTGTCAGGGAAGGGTATGGAGAAAAGTGTTGGTGAAACAGAAGAAGAAAAGTATCAGGGAAAGAGAAGGAGAAAAGTGTTAGGGAAAGGGAGCATTGTGTTGGAGAAAGAGAGGGAGAAAAGTATCGGGTGGGGGGGAGCAAGGTGTTGAGGAGAACCCACAGAGGAGACATCGGGAACCCAATATAGTGTAGTATGTACTGGTAAATAGAGGTGAAAAAGCAAGTATTTAATAACACTCACAAACCAGGGTTACCCTCGAGGCAACTACTGAATAGGCAGGTGGGGAGACCTGTCCCCACTCAAGATTAAGAAGTCGCTCTCTTTAGATCAGAAGAAAGGGGCAACACCCCTCCACCCGGGGTGGACTCAGGTAACGTATAGGCAAAACAGAGGCGCCAAAAGGATAAAAATCTCTGAAAAGTGTAAAATAAGAGAAGGTCAAGGTGGAATTACCTCTTCCAAACAGACACAAGATACTGTTGATCTTATTCAGCAAAAATATTTATTGACATACTCCAGAAAGTGCAACGCGTTTCACAGGCATATCCCGCGTCCTCGGGCTAAGAACGGAGTACATAACTTATACCAGACTTGCATGAGTTATATGCCTGAGGAAGCGGTATATGCCTGTGAAACGCGTTGCACTTTCTGGAGTATGTAAATAAATATTTTTGCTAAATAAGATCAACAGTATCTTGTGTCTGGAGGAGGTAAGTCCACCTTGACCTCCTCCTATTTCAAGGTGTTGAGGAGGAAAGGGAGTAAGCAAATTGTCAGGGAAAGAGTACAAGCAAAAGAAAGGGAGCAAAGTGTTAAGGACCAAGTATGTTAGCAAACAGGCCTAGTGCAAACCAGAGCGGTTCGGCTGCGGTTTGCGATCCGCTTGCGGGTGCGGATCCGCTTGGGTAATGTATTTCAATGGGCTGGTGCACACCAGAGCGGGAGGCGTTTTGCAGAAACGCATACTCCCGGGCTGCTGCAGATTTTGGATTGCGGATGCGTTTCTACCTCAATGTTAAGTATAGGAAAAACGCAAACCGCTCTGAAAAACGGCACTTCAGAGCGGTTTGCCAGGCGTTTTTTGTTACAGTAGCTGTTCAGTAACAGCTTTACTGTAACAATACATGAAATCTACTACACCAAAAACGCTTCACAAAACCGCAAAATGCTAGGTGAAACGCTACAGTAAAAGAAGAAAAAGCGTTTCAAAATCTGCTAGCATTTTGCGGATCTGCTAGCGGTTTTTGGTGTGCACCAGGCCACAGAGAGCAAAGCAGCACAGAGGGCTGGTGCACACCGAGCGGCTTTTTCAGCGTTTCTGCACACCAGAGCGGGAGGCGTTTTGCTGAAACGCATACTCCCGGGGTGAGGCATTTTTTGGATTGCGGATGCGTTTCTGCCTCAATGTTAAGTATAGGAAAAACGCCAACCGCTCTGAAAAACGCCTGTTCAGAGCGGTTTTGCCGGCATTTTTGTTACAGAAGCTGTTCAGTAACAGTTTTACTGTAACAATATATGAAATCTACTACACCAAAACCGCTACACAAAACCGCAAAACGCTAGCTGAAACGCTACAGAAAAATAAGAAAAAGCGTTTCAAAATCTGCTAGCATTTTGCGGATCTGCTAGCGGTTTTTGGTGTGCACCAGGCCTGAAAGAGTGATATTGCAAAATACTGGGGAGAATGTGAGAGGGTATGGTTGCGCAGACAGAGAGGTTAAACCAGTGCTGAAAAATAGAGAAAAGTTATTATTTCTGCTTGGGTCCGATCGGCTACTGTGATTCAGACATTAGCTGCACTCCAGTGAATAAGCTAGGAGGGCTTCCGGGGAGAAATAGGGGAAAAGAACCCAAAACTCCTCTCTTGTCGTTTTAGGATCGACAACTTCCACGTGTCTGTTATTTGCATTCCCTGGAATGTTTTACTTGAAGCTGAGCTATGAAGACTTTTTTTCCTGCCAGAAACTTGGGGTATGTTCCCGTTTTTACTATTTCCAAACTCTAAGTGTTCTGTAAGAATGAAAACTGTTATAAAATCAGCTGTCAGCAAAGTTATGTACAGATCACCAGCAATTGGCACCAAATTGAAATCTACGTGCCCACATCGGGATTTTTTGAATGATTTTTCCGTCGATTGTTTTTGCATGGCGAGCGATCATTTCTGCAATCTCGCGATGTGGGTAAGTGTGCGCGATTAGGCAAATACCACTTTGAGATGCACTGTGGATGGTATCTTTAAGATCACAAACGGCTCCCACACAAAGAGCCGCAACCGTTTCAACTTTGGTTCGTGCCCATCGTGTGTTCCCGTAGGTAGATGAATCGGGGAGCACTCGTTCATCAGGCGGCGTTGATGAGAATTCCCCGATCCAATACACACAATACAAAACTGGCACTGTCGTGTAGCTTTTGTAAAAAAAAAAATAGCTGGCAGTCTCAGGTTTAATTGACACTATGGGCCCAATCCTATTCACTTTTTCTCCTAGGAGATCATTTTTTACCTTCTGATTAAAACATCTTTTCAGCATTCTGCAATTGAAACAGTACCAACAACGTAGGTGAAAAAGAACTATCAAAATTATTCTGAGTATTTTCTTGCTTGCTGGTGGTTTAAAGGCAACCTAAGACGGCAGTGGGGGAGAAATTCATACACACCTGGGGCTTCCTCCAGCCCCCTTCAGACCTTTTTGCTCCCTCACTGTCCTCCTGGGCCACCTCGATCCGCTGCTAGGGTTTTCTGAAGTTTCTCCGGTCGGGGCGTACTGCTAGTGCTCGGCTTGGTCACACCCTCCTATTTCCGGTAGTGTACTGCACAGGCGTAGAACGCTCTTGGCGACGGGAGCGTGATGTCAGTGAAGGTGCAGCTTTACTGCGCATGCTCCGACTGGCCGCGACGGGAGAAACTTCAGAGGACTCTAGCGGCGGATTGATGCGGCCTTGGGGGACAGTGAGTGGGCCGAAGGCAGCCCCAGGTATGTATGAATTTCCCCCTACGCCGTCTTAGGTACACTTTAAAGCACAACTGTAAGCTGTAAAAAAAAAAAAAAGTTTAACTTACCTGGGGCTTCTACCGGCCCTCGCCCGGTCTGCCCGTGCAGGGACAAAATGATCCTCCGGTCCCAGCCGCCACTCACTTCCGGGTTTTCGCCACTGCGCCTGTGCGGCCCTGGCTGCGCGCGTCCTTGCTCCTGCTGATATTAAAGTTGCGAAAACCGGAAGTGAGCTTTGGCGGAGACCGGAAGATCGTTTGTCCTGGCGGAGCACAGGACGTCTGAGAGGGGCTCGTAGAAGCCAAACTCTTGGCTTCTACTCCAGTAGGCGTGAACGCTGCGACTGGTTTGCAGCTCCGTCATCAGTCTACCAGCAGCGATCGCCGCTTGCAGACTGTTAGATGGGGAAACTGCTGTCTATTTACATTGTACAGCGCTGCGATCTACGGCAGCGATGTACTGGGGACAGCCGTGTCACTTGGCTGTCCCCTCGGGAGGTTCACAGAGCGATCGGCTCTCATAAATTTATGCCTATGAGAGCTGATTTCCGGGATTGGCTGGCGGGGGGAGGGAGGGTCTTAAAGTGGATCCGAGATGAACTTTTAATCATTGCATAATTGTGTTCCTTGTGTTGTTTATAGGGCATTCCTCAAGCCAAATACTTTTTTGTTTTAATACTCTAATTCCCTATAAACTAAACAAGCCACGCCCACATGTTTTCAGAGAGCCAAGGCATTTTCAGACAGTAGCAAGGGCTCATGGGAGCTCAGTCTGGGCAGAAGGAGGGGGAGGTATTACTAGCCAGAGATGGCAGAGGGAAGGAGGAGGGGAGATTAGGTTTTTTTCACATGCTGAGTGCTCAAGATGCAGATAAGCCTGCCCCTGTGTAATGTTTACAAACAACATGGCTGCAATCGTATCACAGGAAGAAATGATCATATTCTATTAAAGCTGTTTGCAGCTAGATTTGCTGTGTTAACGATCTAAACTTTAAATAAGATATATAGACAAGTTACTTGTTATAGTTAGTTTTTCATCTCGGATTCGCTTTAATAAAAATTAAAATATAGGCAAATTTATTTTACAAAAAAATAAAAAAATAAACATCCCAGCAGCAGTCAGAGCCCACCAACAGAAATCTCTGTTGGTGGGCAGAAAAGGGGGGGGGGGATCACTTGTGTGCTGAGTTGTATGGCTCTGCAGCGAGCCCTTAAAGCTGCAGTGACCTGAATTGTAAAAAAAAATAGCCTGGTCTCTAGGGGGGGTTTAAGCCTACAGTCTTCAAGTGGTTAAATGCCATTTTTGAGAAGCTGTGAAAATACCACCCAGGAGAAAACTTAGAAAAAAAGTGAATTGGATCGGGCCCTGTGAGCGTTTGGCCAAAACCTAACTGTTTTCATCCACATAAACTGAGTAGACAGTCCCTCTTGTGAGGCATCAGCAACCTGTCTCTTCCTGAACCATCTACAAGGCAGGCTTTTCGGACGAGACGCCGGCAGGACCGGCTGGTTCTCACAGAGTGAAAATTGATTCCTTCCACAAGTACTAATTTGTGTTTGTTTTCTCTTGTGTTCCCAGGCCTGTGGCTTGCTTGTTCTGGGTATTTGTATTGGTGCCTGCAGTTTAACACTAATTACCATGGACTGGGCTTACAATAAATGAGAGGATGGAGCTGGAGTTTACGTTTGCACAGAATTTACAGCCAAGGATATCCAGTTTCAGGGGGAAATTGCTTGAGAAATAGTTTGTGTTCAGAGCATGCTGCTCCTTTGCCCTTTCAGTCCGCTGGAAAAATACAGGCCGGTCACTGGCTGAAACGGAGGGCCGAAAAACAAACATTCTCTGATGAAGGGGAGGTGCTGCAGAAACAAAGCCGATAATGAATATTTTGTGGCCTGACCAAAGGTTGCAGTAATCTCCACGGGCTGCAGGCTTCGGCCTTTAATTACTGACACATGAAAATTATACAGGTGCTGAGGCTACTTGAAAGCCAAAGAACATGCCTTAATTAGTCTGCTGCAAAGCCTTTTATTTATGACTAATCCAATGGGTGTGTAGACAGGTATAATCTTAAAGTATAACTCCCACTATAGCACAGGAAAAAAACATTCCGTAAGGGACAACAGGACAACTACCTGTGTATCCATAGTAAAAACAAACAAATCAGACTTACACATTGTAAACACTTTACTAACATAGCTCATCTGTCACTTGCTGTCTCTGTCAGCTGGTAGCACTGGGGATTAGACTCTGGTTTCCATGTGGCATATAGGCAGAGTAGGATCATCCACCAGGCAACCTAAGCAGGTGCCTGGGGCCTAGTGGGTGTCAAGGGGCCCACCAGCCACCTTCTCTGACCTCTCTCCACTTCAGCTTACCAAAAAGACCACAACGGGCCCCTAAATCTACTACCTTGTCTAGGGCACCATTACATCTTAAAGTGTACCAGAGACGAAGCACCCTCATGTATTTTACCATATATATATATCAGTGGGAACGTTCGAGAAACACCTACCCTGCTCTCTGTTTCATCCTTCACTGCTCAGCCTGCTTCTTATCAGCCCTGATCAAATCTCCGACTGAGCATTCAGTCTGGCTTTGCTCAGGAGTCATTATGGCAGAGCCAGAAGGGGGCAGACTTGGGCTTGAAAAGACATCAGAGAAGACAGACTCAGCTATAATGATTCCTGAGCAAAGCCAGACTGAATGCTCAGTCGGGGATTTTATCAGGGCTGATAACAAGCAGGCTGAGCAGTGAAGGATGAAGCAGAGAGCAAGGTAGGTGTTTTCTCTAATGTTCCCACTGATGTATATGGTAAAATACATAAGGGTGCTTCATCTCTGGTTCACTTTAAACCATGTCTGCATATAGGTGTGTTGACACCTGATCATTCTAGGGCTGTGTGCTGATATTTGGGATTCTGATATCCCTCTAGTTGGGAATTCTCCAAGCAGTTGAATTTGGTGCTGGTGGTTTGGGTGCCAGCATCTGTCCTCAGATTGTTACCAGCGTTGGGAGATCGGATCGGGTGCCATGAGACGGAAGTCAGAAAGAAGCTGCTACACAACATTGGAAGGTTGAGGTTTAAAAAGAGATGAAGGGTAAGGGGAGTTCATGGTGTAGAGAGAGACGTATTAGGTCAAGTTTATTAGTTAGGTTAAGGTAGGCATCACTTAAAGAGGAACTCCGGTGAAAATAATGTAATAAAAAGTGCTTCATTTTTACAATAATTATCTATAAATGATTTAGTCAGTGTTTGCCCGTTGTAATATCTTTCCTCTCCCTGATTCACATTTTGACATTTATCACATGGTGACATTTTTACTGCTAGCAGGGGATGTAGCTGCTGCTTGCTTTTTTGGCAGTTGGAAACAGCTGTAAACCGCTATTTCCCACAATGTAACAAGGTTCACAGACAGGAAACTGCCAGGAGTACCACGGTCTTCAGAGATTCTTGTGGGAGGGGTTTCACCACAATATCAGTCATACAGCGCCCCCTGATGGTCTGTTTGAGAAAAGGAACAGATTTCTTATGTAAAAGGGGGTATCAGCTACAGATTGGGATGAAGTTCAATTCTTGGTCACGGTTTCTCTTTAAAGCAAACCTGAAGCGAAAATAAACTCATGAGATAATGAATTATATGTGTAGTACAGGTAAGAAATAGAACATTTGTAGCAAAGAAAGGAGTCTCATATTGTTTGGTTGAATACAATCCTGTTTTCTGAAGCACTTAAACAGCCAAGAAACAGTGAGAGACCGCTTGAGATAAGGTTTTACTGCAGGAAAGTTCAAAAGGTCATTATTTCTGCTTTGTTTTATAGCTTAAAAGGCAGAGTGTGGTTTTAGAGCTGCGACTGTGACCGTATGATGCAGAGTTATTTAAAAAAAACTGCTATATAACTGAAAATAAAAATATGAGACTCCTTTTCTTTGCTACTAATGTCTATTCATTATATCACAAGTGTTTTCCACATCAGGTTTGCTGCACTAGGTTTAGGGGAGGTGTCGAGTAAGGATCGTTATTAGTTTGTGGGTGGAGTCTAGAGTTGGCCACCTTTTTGGGAATCACTGTTAGAGAAGTAGTAAGCAGGTTTACACTTAGAGGGTTTTTCTTTTTCTGGCAGATTCAATCACTCTGATGAAATCCGTTGGAAATCTATTACACTATGAGCCACATGGATTGTAATTTTGATTGATTTGCAGCAAAAAATCAACCTGATGGAAAATTTCGCTTGATGGAATGTGGTGGAGGAACTGTGTGAGATTGAGGACCATAGCATTGCACTGTATTAAACAGCACAACACTGCCGTTTCATAGATTTGCAATAGATTTCATGGTGTGCAGTGTATGGGGGTGGATTTGATCCCTCTCTCATCAGATTCAGATCAGAGAGGGATTGATCTGTTCACCAAATTGGGTGGAAAGCTATACATGTATGGGCACTGGTAGGATTAGGCATTAGAGAAAGTAACTGGTTATGATTAAGCATTTGTTTAGGTTTAGCCATGTATGGGCAGAGAGACGCACACTTTTCGATCCGTTTTCGTTTTTAAAAACACACTCCCATTGACTTGCATTAAAATAGGCAAAAAATTGCGATCGTGGAAACTTTGCCACTAAGTTTAGCCATGTATGGGCAGAGACACAATGCAGAGCGCTTTTTGATCTGTTTTTGTTTTTAAAAACATACTCCCATTGACACATGCAGGACCGTTGCCATAGTTGCAAATAAATAATTTGAACCTTTTGGCATTTATAAAGCTATATAACTCGTTGCAGACTGAAGTGGAAACATTTTTGATAACATTACATTGAAAAAAGGGGTTGTATATTAACAATATACGTCATAACAATTGTCTTTTATGGAAGCGGAGTTATACTTTAAGTAAACTGTAATGCACTTGAGCCTTGTATTGTGGGCAAACTTTAAAAAAACTGTTACAAAAGGGCAATTGCAATATGAATCTTTGCTCAGAAAACTGTAGCTGCTGAGGCTACTTTATTTCCTGCCTGTGCCCATTTCTGATAAGCAGCATTTATAAAACTATCCATTATCAAAGGTGCTGTCAAGATTGCAAAAAAGAAAAAAAAAAAGAAAACTTTTGAAAATCTACAATAACCCAAGAAACCTGCTTATGACACAAACCTTTTTCAATGTAACCGTAGCCATTGCAAACTACATTGCAAAACTACAAACTACACGCTCATATACCATGTTTATTGCAACACCGATTCAGTTAATGAATTCTCCATGGTACGTATAACATACGTGTATATATATATACGGTACATGTACGTATAGACAGTGTAGTGAAACTCCCCATAAAAAATAGAATGGTACAACAGCTAATATGCAGTCCAGTATCTGACACTGAAGAATACATGGAGTTATTGTCCTCCCCTCCAACACATTGTGGTGACTGACAGTGCTGCTTGCACAGAACAATGGAGGACGGGCAAATGGCATCATGGGGATTGAGATATATCCTCACTGATTGGACGTCTCAGAGGGAGGACATATTTTTTTCTTCCTCATGTGCTTGGCTGTTGGAGCGAAGGGGAATCCTATAAACCATAGCAATGGCATTGTGCCTTACAGTAAGTTCCAATTCCGATTTGTGCCAAGAATAAATACATTTTACTTCCGTTAAATTGAGATGATTGTATTAACTGAAATTCTGTATTTTTGATTTTGAGAAAGAAGCAATCCCCATGCTTCAGTAGACTAAACGAGTCAGAACTGCTGGCAGTCACCGAGTTAGTGCAGGTGTAGAAAATAAGCAACAAGGGCATCCTGTCTGTACAACTTAATAGTCATACAGACAGTAATGAGGCAAAGTGCAGTTTTAACTTTTAGTAACATTTGGTGCCATTCGGAAATTCTTAGAGAAATTGGAGTTTTGCTCAGTTTCAGTTCAGGCACAGTATTTTTATGCATTTAATAGAACGTTTTGAATAAAGAAGTTATTTTTACGAAATAAAAAAAGGGAAAATCATCTACATTGCATTAGATCAAGTCTATGGACAATAAGGAGTTGGGAGACAAGTTACAATTATATGTCATACCACACTGTAATCCCAATGTAATCCATCCATACTGTGTTTCAAATGAAAGATTATCTCCGTTGTGTCAGATTTCCGGCTGTCAGAACAATTTTGTGTAAATATTAAATTGTGTTTACAGTATATGCTGTCTTCTTCATTGTCTTTGTGGCGTCTTTGTTATGTTTATTTTTGTGCTCGCGTCCGTTTTAATCTGATGAACAGATCCCGCCCACAGTAGAGCGTCCCATACTGTGAACCTGTTGTGGTGTTTACAATGGGGCACAGATGCAGCATTGTGTTTACAGGTAATTATGGTCTGTCCATTCCTGTATACAATATGCAGCATATGGTGGAATTTAGCCCTGGCTTTCTATAGAATGTTCCTGGGAACAGCAGGGAGATCTGAGAAAACCGATAAAACGTGCTGAAAAATCACGTGTTGGGGGGGGGGGGGGGCGGCACTGGGGGCGTGGACAGAAAGGGCGACTAAGGCTTTGTGCTGCAGCTGTACCTCAGCCATGGGGCTCTGCTGTTGGATTTCTCAACACAAGTAAATAAATATAAAGTGTGCCCAATGTTATACCATGTTTTCCCTTCACTTATTTGCTTTGAGCGATCGCTCAAATATACTTTTTCCACTCCTGGAAACTTAAAGAGAATCTGTACTGTAAAATTCTTACAATAAAAAGCATACCATTCTATTCATTATGTTCTCCTGGGCCCCTCTGTGCTGTTTCTGCCACTCCCTGCTGCAATCCTGGCTTGTAATTGCCATTTTTATGCAGTGTTTACAAACAAGACATAGCAAGTGATAGGCTTAGCTTAGCTCAGTGTGTGAGTCATACAGAGTGTTCAGGGGGCCTGGAGAGGGTGTGTATAGCTTCTATCCAATCACAAGCAGCACAGCACATTCCAGCCAGACTGCCTGAACCCGACAGAGCCGACAGAGGAGAGAAGATTAGATCACATACCAGAGATAACACAGCCACTGTGCAACTAGGAAAGGCTGCAGTAAGACAAAGCACATTAGAACAGGTATAGGAACTTATAGGAGAGAAGAAATGAGAATGAAAATTTTGTTACAGAGTCTCTTTAAGGTGGCCACTAACAATCCAATTTCTAGCGAAAAATCGTTCGAGCGATCAGATGATTCTTATCGGAAGAAAAACCGTTCACTACGCCATCGACGAACCAATCTTTGCTTCCTATTAATCACTACTAACAAGAACATCCAAATTTTGGTTTGACAAAAATACAATCGGGCGACTATTTTTATAATCGTTCATAATCGATTGTGCCCATCAACGGAGATCATTCACAACCAATCTGATCAGAATTCCTGATCACGTGAACGATTTTTCACTAGAAATTCGACCGTTAGTGGCCACCTTTAGTGCTTCTTTCCCAGTTTCAATGACCTTCCGGAGGTGTTTCTATACTTCTTGCTCTGTTGAAGGACAACTGACCTGAGAGTGATATGGAAGCTGCCATAATGATTTCCTTTTAAACCATACCAGTTGCCTGGCAGTCCTGCTGATCTTTCATACATCAGTAGTGTCTGAATCACACCTGAAACAAGCAGAAGGCAAATGCAGTCAAGCTTGAAGTTCATCCCAATCAGTGGCTGATACCCCCTTTCCCATTTAAAATCATTACCTTTTCTCATATAGATCATCGGGGGGGAGGGGGAGATGTCATGACCATAGTCCTGACAATTTGCTGTCTTGGAATCTAGTTGCATTGTGGGAAATAACGGCTTTTTCCAACTGCCAAGCAAGCAGTATCTCCCTCAGTGCACAAGTCTCTCAGTAATGAACATTCTGTACAGATCACCTGTCAGAACTAAAGATTTCACCACCAGTGATACATTTGTGTATTTGAATGTAACTCAGGGAGAGCAAAGGTTTTACAGTGGGCAAACACAGACTAAATTATC
Organism: Hyperolius riggenbachi; assembly: GCF_040937935.1. Lineage (NCBI taxonomy): Eukaryota > Metazoa > Chordata > Amphibia > Anura > Hyperoliidae > Hyperolius > Hyperolius riggenbachi. The sequence goes on along the minus strand of NC_090654.1, from coordinate 260,706,723 downwards.
TATAACTGAATATTGGAAACAATAAGCAATTTATTTCATTATGTTATTTTCGGTACAATCATCTGATCCGCATGCTTGTTCAGGGTCTACGCATGAAAGTATTAGAGGCAGAGGATCAGCAGGACAGCCAAACAATCTGCATTGTTTAAAAGGAAGTAAATATGGCAGCCTTTATATCCCTCTCAGGTCAGTTGTCCTTTAGGCCCCTTGCACACTGGACGTGGTACTCTCCCCTTCCGCAGCTCATCGCAAGGGACATGCGAGTCTATGGAGACTTGCATGGTGGAAAGACATGCAGTGCAAAAGAAATATTTAAATCGTCGCAATGCCTTATTAAAATCTGCAGCATGTTACTGCTTGAACCGTGCCTACTGCAAGAAGTCAATGTGCGGCGGGCATGCACTGACCGTCGGGAATCCCAGTGATGTACTATCTGCCCAGCAGGGAGTATGTCACTGAGTGGTGGGGCGGTCCCATGTATATGACCTTGTCGCCGTACCGTGGCGAAGGCTCATATGAAGCCAGAGTTATGCTGTGCGGTGATGCAGCCGTAGGCTCCTCTGCTGGGCGATCACCGCACCTTTCAAGAGACACTGAAGCGAAAAAAAATATATGATATAATGAATTGGTTGTGTACTATGAATAATTACTAGAAGATTAGCAGCAAAGAAAATATTCTCATCTTTTTATTTTCAGGTATATAGTGTTTTTTCTAACATTGCATCATTCTATAATATGTGCAGATTACACAACACTCAGCATTCAAAATGATTCTTTAAGAGCAGTCTGTGAAGTAATGACCTCTCCTCCAGCAGAGAAAAAGTAAACAGTTCACTTACAGTTGAGATAATAAAAGTCAGATAACAGCCCTCTCCTTGACTAACTTAGTCAGAGAGCTTAATGGCTTGTTTGCATAGAGATAACAACTGGAGTTTCTCAACTCTACCTGTACTGGAAACAATTAGACTGATGTATCTGATCTTAATGTTTTATTTCTTAGCTGTGCTACACATACAAATCATAATATCATAATTTTTTTTCGCTTCAGTGTCTCTTTAAGGTTTGCAGCTAGCCCGAAGTAAAACAGTTTTCCTGGACAGAGTCTATTGTTTTTCAAGGTGGATGTTTAATTAGCTCTCTGTGTTTTATCAGTATTCTGGCAGTAGCTATGTACAACACGGCACTTGCAGTGATGCGAGGATGCATCCAAATCCCTGTATCTGTGCCATGCACGGCTTTAGGCTTTCAGATGCGTGCTGCGATAAACTGCAGCCTGCCATCTGAATCGCACCTGCATGTGATACGGTTGGCAAACCTATTGACCGAGTACTAGCGGGGAAATGTGGCAGATTTGGCAGCAATGGAAATAGGCCCTTACTGCCTACATATTACTCAGAGTATGAACGCCATACACACCCCGCCACCCCCTTCCCCGATGCCACTTTTTACACTCCATTAAAGAGGAATATAACCCAGCATTTCTTCTTTGCTGTAAAACATTATTTACAGTATATTATATACTACCACCAATTTATTTTTTTTTACTAGAACAGCATTCAAAGGGTTAAACACAAGAGCCGGAAAAGCTGGACGCATCCCAACTGGAGATATTATCTTGTATTTAATTGTATCAAGTGAGGAATGTAAACAAACACTTCTCTGACACGGCAGACTCTGCTGAACCCAGGCAGACACTCAGAAAGAATTTCTGCTTATATTTCAAGATGAAAAAAAACAGCACAGTCAGCTCTCAGAGCAAAAAAAAAAGTGGACTTTGGGAACTTGTAATTTCTAAATGAATAATAATACTTATGCACAAAAGCAAATATGAAAATATGATAACCGTATGGCATATAAAAAGTAGGAAGGCCTGTTTTTATTATCATGTCAGGGTTTTATACCGCTTTAACTAAAATGAAAAAGTATAACGTAATGAAGAACAGAGGCGCCAACAGGATAAAATCAATTCTTAAAACTTTTAAAATTGCTTAGGAGGCAGTGGTGTACTTACCCCCCGCAAGCAGACACAAAAACTGTGTATTCAAAACAATTAAATTTATTGGTACACTCCAGAGTTTTCTTGCAACACGTTTCGCAGGTATATTCCCGCCTCCTCAGGCAATGAAAAATAGTTTTTTATTGCCTGAGGAAGCGGGAATATACCTACGAAACGTGTTGCAAAAACCCCTGGAGTGTACCAATACATTTAATTGTTTTGAATACACAGTTTTTGTGTCTGCTTGCGGGGGGTAAGTCCACCACTGCCTCCTAAGCAATTTTAAAAGTTTTAAGAATTGATTTTATCCTGTTGGCGCCTCTGTTCTTCATTATGTTATAATTGATATCCACCCCTGGTGGAGGGGGATACCCTTTTCTTTCTCCTAATCTACAGAGAGCGACTTCTTAATCCTGAGTGAGGACAGGACAATCTCCTCACCTGCCTGTACAGTGGTTACTTGGAGATAAAGTTTGTTTGTGAGTATATACAGGATCTTCTCAAAAAATTAGCATATTGTGATAAAGTTCATTATTTTCTGTAATGTACTGATAAACATTAGACTTTCATATATTTTAGATTCATTACACACAACTGAAGTAGTTCAAGCCTTTTATTGTTTTTCTTATTGATGATTTTGGCATACAGCTCATGAAAACCCAAATTTCCTATCTCAAAAAATTAGCATATTTCATCCGACCAATAAAAGAAAAGTGTTTTTAAAACAAAAAAAAGTCAACCTTCAAATAATTATGATCAGTTATGCACTCAATACTTGGTCGGGAATCCTTTTGCAGAAATGACTGCTTCAATGCGGCGTGGCATGGAGGCAATCAGCCTATGGCACTGCTCAGGTGTTATGGAGGCCCAGGATGCTTCGATAGCGGCCTTAAGCTCATCCAGAGTGTTGGGTCTGGTGTCTCTCAACTTTCTCCATAAAGCTTTTCAGCAGATGGAAGCATGAACCCACTTTTGAACCAGAAACAGCGGCAGAAGCGCCTGACCTGGGCTGATTGCCTCCACGCCACGCCGCATTGAAGCAGTCATTTCTGCAAAAGGATTCCCGACCAAGTATTGAGTGCATAACTGAACATAATTATTTGAAGGTTGACTTTTTTTGTTTTACAAACACTTTTCTTTAATTGGTCGGATGAAATATGCTAATTTTTTGAGATAGGAAATTTGGGTTTTCCTGAGCTGTATGCCAAAATCATCAATATTAACCACTTCGCCGCCCGGGTACAGTATATCTACGCTCCTTTGGACTTCACTTCCCCTCCCGGAGCGTAGATATACGCACCCCCCGTTCACTGCCGCCGCTGTCCGCGCTCCCGTTTGCACGTGCGCGCACTCCCGCGATCGTGCACGCCGCCGCCCGCTCGCCTGGAGATCAATGAACGGGAAAATCCATTCCCGTAGTTGATCTCTGCCCCCGCAATGATCGGCATGCTTCTACGAGAAGCAGCGCGATCATTGTGAAAAAACTCAGTTTCCCAGCCTCCCTTCCTGCAAGCATCCTTCCGACGCTTGCAGGACGCCTAAAAAAAAAAAAAGTAATACTACACCCAAACATTTTTTTACATACAAATACATTATTTTCACTATTCATTTTAACTAATTAACTCCCACACTCCCCAATTGTTACCAATGTTTTTTTTTTTTTTTTAAATATTAAAATAAATAAAAAAAAAATTACAATAAAAAAAAAACTTAAATAGTTACCTTAGGGATTGAAATCTTTAAATATTTATATCAAGAGGGTATAACATTGTTACTTTATAAATTATGGGCTTGTAATTAGGGATAGACACAAAACTGAAAAAAATGCACCTTTATTTGCAAATAAAATATTGGCGCCAAACATTGTGATAGGGACATAATTTAAACGGTGTAATAACTGGGACAAATGGGCATATAAATTACATGGATTTTAATTATAGTAGCATGCATTATTTAAAAACTATAATGGCGGAAAACTGAAAAATGTTTTTTTTTCCAAATGTTTTCCTATTTTCCCATTAAAACACATTTAGAATAAAATAATTCTTGGCATAGTGTCCCACCTAAAGAAAAAAAACAAGATATAGTTAATTTTGTAATGATAAAGTTATAGGCAAATGAATGTAAGGATCGCTGAAAGGAGAAAATTGCTCGGATGCTGAAGGGGTAAAACCCCTAAGTTGTGAAGTGGTTAAAAACAATAAAAGGCTTGAACTACTTCAGTTGTGTGTAATGAATCTAAAATATATGAAAGTCTAATGTTTATCAGTACATTACAGAAAATAATGAACTTTATCACAATATGCTAATTTTTTGAGAAGATCCTGTATTATACTTGTTTCATTTACCCAATTGTCAATACTTACTACACTATATTGGGCTCTCGGTTCTCTTTTTACATATAAAATGAAAAAGTGAGTGAATAAGGTCCAATAATGCTCTGTCAGTCTGTAACGGTCATGGGTGTCCCACACAGGTTTTCATCCAGGCAGAATTGGTGGCCAGGTTATCTGCTCAGTGTTTAAAGCGGACCTGAACTCAGAACTTCCTCTCTGCTCTAAAAGATAAGCAACAGCATAATAACTTTTACAGAAAAACATTTATTTGTTGCAGCCCACAGAACTCCTGCAGTAAATCTGCAGTGTGTCTTCTCCCTAATTTCATGGAAGCAGATAAAGGGTTAACATCCTGTATTGTACAAGTTAGTGGCTCTGCTGAGAACTGCCGAGATTCCTGAGTTGACAAAGCTGAGAGATCAAACTACATTTTGGATTGCTTGCAGCTGAGGGGGAATTGGACTACAGTCCTGACTCAGACAGGAAGTGACTACAGTGTGACCCTCACCGATAAGAAATTCCCCTCGTTATCTCTTTCTTGCTCTCAGAAGCCATTTTCTGCTAGGAAAGTGTTTTATATTTGGAATTTCTTATCAGTGAGGGCCCGTTTCCACTTGTGCGGAGCGAATAGCTGCGGTAAAAATTTGTATGCGGATGCAAATTTCGCATGCGGTTGTATGCGAATTCGCATGGTTGACGATGTATGCGGATTTAACCATGGCAGTGCCTGTGTGCTTTTCCATTGATTCCATGCCATACCAAAACCGCATGCAAATTCCCGATTAAATACATTGTATGCGATTCACATAGCGGTATGCGAAGTCTGATGGCTCTGCCGTGCAGATTTTTTCTGCACAGAAAAACGCAAAGGAATCCTGACACGTGGAAACAGTCCCATCCACTTGTAAAACGCATGGGAATTCACGGGCCCTGAGGGTCGCACTGTAGTCACTTCCTGACTGAGTCAGGCACTTACATACCTGATATTTAACTCTTTCAGGAAGAGAAAGAAAAAAAGGGACACAGCATAGTAATTTGAGTGCTAGGCACTGTACATACACATGTCTATCTCATCATGTCACTTCAAGTATCCTTTAAGGTGTATGATCCAAAAAAGTGATATTTTCCCGAGTCTGTGTCTGTCATCTTCTGTCTACAATTGAAGAATCAATTTGCCCTTTCATGTTTCATACAGATGCAGGTAATTGGCTAGGATGCATTTTTGTATATATATTTTTTTCTGCCCCGCTAAATACACCTGTTGAAACCATTATGTGAGGTTTTAGATAAATGAATATCAAGCCTTTCTCACAGCAAATACAAAAATCCTTCAGCAGACAGTGTTGCTGTATGTAAAGTAAAGCATACATGAGTTGGATTTTGTAAACCACCAGCACGAGAGTTTCAGATATGGCACAGGGAAAAACAATCTGTATGTCTGAAGCAAGTGACTCATGCTGCCAGCTCACATTTCCAGTCACTGAAGGAGCTTTCAGAAATGTGAAATGGCAAATGAAGTACTCTAATACCCACTACTTTGCATTTTTACACCCTGCCACTTACCTCAGTTCCCACAGTTACTAAACATGAGAGCTGGCAGCATGAGTCACTTGTTTAAGGCTTGGCGATAAGAAAAAGCTGTGTGTAAATATTTTTCAGCTAGGTTTCCAGACTCTGAGGGCCCATTCACACTTACAATCGCAGAACGCCGGCGATTACCGCTGGCGTTCTGCGGGAGTGATTTTCCCGCGATTAGCGCGGAAAAATCACTGGACACTGCGGCGGTTTTGGAGCGATCGCGATTAGCGTGCTATGCACGCTAATCACGATCGCAAATCGCGGAACGCTCGTCGCCGGCAAACCGCTGCATGCAACGCGGTTGCGGTTATCGCTAACCGCAACCGCGGCAGTGAGAACACGGCCACTGGCTACAATGTGTAGCGGTTCTTGCAGAACCGCTAGCGGTTTGCCGCGAGCGGGAATCGTGCGATTCCCGCTCAGGTGTGAATGGGCCCTCAGGGCTTGTTCACACTGCAGGCTTTTTCAGGTTTATTTGGGCCGCGTGCAGTTTTTAAAAACGCCCCCTGACCGCGTGGACAATGAATGCCTATGAGAAGGTTCATATCAGCGCTGGTCGTGTGCTGCGTGGCTAGCAAAGGGGTGCGTGTACCATTTTGGGGCGATTCTGCCTCAATGGAAGGTATAAAAAAAATGGTTACAAAAATTGCGCTCATGTTTTTAAGAATAAATACATTGTATTTATTCTTTTCCGGGTCAAAGAGTTCACTTCCTGACTCGCGTCAGGAAGTGAATTACAAAACCGCTCTGAAAAAAACGCTTAGAAAACCGCAAAGCACAAAAAATGAATCGCCCACCCAAGCGCTGAGAATTGGGGGAAAAAAATATGCGTCAAAACCCACCGAACGCGGGCGGATGTACGAACAGAACTCAATGTGAACAAGGCCTTATACCTAGTATGCACAATGCAATTTTCCGTCAGATTGATGGGTCAAATTGATTATTTCCGACATTTCCGATCTGATTTCCGATCATTTTTCAGTCACTTCTATGCAAAATTGATCAAGAAAATGATCAGAAATCAGATCGGACGTGTTAGAAATAATAGATTCGACCGTCAATCTGACATAAAATTGCATCTTGTGTACCAGGCATAACACACATACTTTATTTACAAGACAACTGAAGTGAGAGAAATATGGAGGCTGCCATATTTATTTATTTTTTTAAACAACAACAGTAGCCTGGCAGTCCTGCTGATCTATTTGGCTGCAGTAGTGCCTGAATAACACCAGAAACAAGCATGTAGCTAATCTTGTCAGATCTGACAATAATGTCAGAAACGCCTGATTTGCTGCATGCTTGTTCAGGGGCTATGGCTGAAAGCATTAGAGGCAAAGGATCAGCAGGTCTGTCAGGCAACTGGAATTGCTTAAAATGAAATAAATATGGCAGCCTATATTGTTCTCTTGTTACAGTTGTCCTTAAAGAATTTTGCTTAGAGTTCCGCTTTAAGAACTGTTGACTTGTGCCTTTAATTAAAGTATTTTGTGTAAAACGCATTTAATAAGAATATTGATTTACATAAAGATTTTATGCTGTTGAATTGTTACTTAGTATGTTCTACAACCTAATCTACATAGATTTTATCTCCTATACTTATAAATTTATCAAAAATTAATTTTATTAAACAGTTTTACATTGGCTAAAAGTGAGTCTTTGTAAAAGTGACAATAAAGAACACAAAATTTTTAAAGCACAAAGCAAAATGTCCATGCAGCACCTCAGGACAATGGGCCGAGCTGTCCATGCAGCACCTCAGGACAATGGGCCGAGCTGTCCATGCAGCACCTCAGGACAATGGGCCGAGCTGTCCATGCAGCACCTCAGGACAATGGGCCGAGCTGTCCATGCAGCACCTCAGGACAATGGGCCAAGCTGTCCATGCATTAGCTCAGGACAATGGACCGAACCGTCCATGCATTAGCTCAGGACAATGGGCCGAACAGTCCATGCATTAGCTCAGGACAATGGGCCGAGCTGTCCATGCATTAGCTCAGGACAATGGGCTGATCCGTCCATGCATTACCTCAGGACAATGGGCCAAGCCGTTCATGCATTATCTCAGGACAATGGGCCGAGCCGTCCATGCATTACCTCAGGACAATGGGCCGAGCCGCCCATGCAGCACCTCAGGACAACGGGTCGAGCCGTCCATGCAATACCTCAGGACAATGGGCCGAGCCATCCATGCATTACCTCAGGACAACGGGCCGAGCCGTCCATGCATTACCTCAGGACAATGGGCCGAGCCGTCCGTGCATTAGCTAAGGACAATGGGCCGAGCTGTCCATGCATTAGCTCAGGACAATGGGCCGAGCCGTCCATGCATTACCTCAGGACAATGGGCCGAGCCGTCCATGCATTACCTCAGGACAATGGGCCGAGCCGTCCATGCATTACCTCAGGACAATGGGCCAAACCCTCCATGTATTACCTCAGGACAATGGGCCGAGCCGTCCATGCATTACCTCAGGACAATGGGCCGAGCCGTCCATGCATTACCTCAGGACAATGGGCCGAGCCGTCCATTACCTCAGGACAATGGGCTGAACCATCCATGCATTAGCTCAGGACAAAGGGCCGAGCCGTCCATGCATTAACTCAGGACAATGGGCCGAGCCGTCCATGCATTAGCTCAGGAGAATGGGCCGAGCTGTCCATGCATTAGCTCAGGACAATGGGCCGAACCGACCATGCATTACCTCAGGACAATGGGCTGAACCGTCTATGCATTACTTAAGGACAATGGGCCGAGCATTCATGCATTACCTCAGGACAATGGACCGAGCCGTCCATGCATTACCTCAGGACAATGGGCCGAGCATCCATGCATTACCTCAGGACAATGGGCCGAGCATCCATGCATTACCTCAGGACAATGGGCCGAGCCGTCCATGCCTGATTTGCTGCATGCTTGTTCAGGGGCTATGGCTGAAAGCATTAGAGGCAAAGGATCAGCAGGTCTGTCAGGCAACTGGAATTGCTTAAAATGAAATAAATATGGCAGCCTCTATAGTTCTCTCGTTACCGTTGTCCTTAAAGAATTTTACATTTTGCTTCGAGTTCCGCTTTAAGAACTGTTGACTTGTGCCTTTAATTAAAGTCTTTTGTGTAAAACGCATTTAATAAGAATATTGATTTACATAAAGATTTTATGCTGTTGAATTGTTACGAAGTATGTTCTGCAACCTAATCTACATAGATCTTATCTTCTATACTTGTAAAACTGTTTAATAAAATTAATTTTTGATAAATTTATATTTGCTAAAAGTGAGTCTTTGTAAAAGTGACAATAAAGAACAACACAAAATTTTTAAAGCACAAAGCAAAACGTCCATGCAGCACCTCAGGACAATGGGCCGAGCTGTCCATGCAGCACCTCAGGACAATGGGCCGAGCTGTCCATGCATTAGCTCAAGACAATGGACCGAACCGTCCATGCATTAGCTCAGGACAATGGGCCGAACAGTCCATGCATTAGCTCAGGACAATGGGCCGAGCTGTCCATGCATTAGCTCAGGACAATGGGCTGATCCGTCCATGCATTACCTCAGGACAATGGGCCAAGCCGTTCATGCATTATCTCAGGACAATGGGCCGAGCCGTCCATGCATTACCTCAGGACAATGGGCCGAGCCGCCCATGCAGCACCTCAGGACAACGGGTCGAGCCGTCCATGCAATACCTCAGGACAATGGGCCGAGCCATCCATGCATTACCTCAGGACAACGGGCCGAGCCGTCCATGCATTACCTCAGGACAATGGGCCGAGCCGTCCATGCATTAGCTAAGGACAATGGGCCGAGCTGTCCATGCATTAGCTCAGGACAATGGGCCGAGCCGTCCATGCATTACCTCAGGACAATGGGCCGAGCCGTCCATGCATTACCTCAGGACAATGGGCCGAGCTGTCCATGCATTACCTCAGGACAATGGGCCGAACCCTCCATGTATTACCTCAGCACAATGGGCCGAGCCGTCCATGCATTACCTCAGGACAATGGGCCGAGCCGTCCATGCATTACCTCAGGACAATGGGCCGAGCCGTCCATTCATTACCTCAGGACAATGGGCTGAACCATCCATGCATTAGCTCAGGACAAAGGGCCGAGCCGTCCATGCTTTAACTCAGGACAATGGGCCGAGCCGTCCATGCATTAGCTCAGGAGAATGGGCCGAGCTGTCCATGCATTAGCTCAGGACAATGGGCCGAACCGACCATGCATTACCTCAGGACAATGGGCTGAACCGTCTATGCATTACTTAAGGACAATGGGCTGAGCATCCATGCATTACCTCAGGACAATGGACCGAGCCGTCCATGCATTACCTCAGGACAATGGGCCGAGCATCCATGCATTACCTCAGGACAATGGGCCGAGCATCCATGCATTACCTCAGGACAATGGGCCGAGCCGTCCATGCATTACCTCAGGACAATGGGCCGAGCCGTCCATGCATTACTTCAGGACAATGGGCAGAGCCATCCATGCATTACCTCAGGACAATGGGCAGAGCCGTCCATGCATTACCTCAGGACAATGGGCTGAGCATCCATGCATTACCTCAGGACAATGGGCCGAGCCGTCCGTGCATTACCTCAGGACAATGGGCCGAGCCGTCCGTGCATTACCTCAGGACAATGGGCCGAGACGTCCGCGCATTACCTCAGGACAATGGGCCGATCCGTCCATGCATTACCTCAGGAAATTGGGTCGAGCCAGCCATGCATCACCTCAGGACAATGGGCCGAGCCGTCCATGCATTACCTCAGGACAATGGGCCGAGCCGTCCATTCATTACCTCAGGACAATGGGCCGAGCCGTCCGTGCATTACCTCAGGACAATGGGCCGAGACGTCCGCGCATTACCTCAGGACAATGGGACGATCCGTCCATGCATTACCTCAGGAAATTGGGTCGAGCCAGCCATGCATCACCTCAGGACAACGGGTCGAGCCGTCCATGCATTACTTCAGGACAATGGGCCAAGACGTCCATTCATTACCTCAGGACAATGGGCTGAACCATCCATGCATTAGCTCAGGACAGTGGGCGGAGCCATTCAAGCCATCGCTTTATGGATCTGCAGCTAACTGATGCATCCCTCTGCCTATGTACAGTCTCTAGATCAGGCATGTCTAAGGTCCGGCTCTGGGGCCAAATGCAGCCCACTGTGACCCTTCTCTGGTGGCCCCCAGAGCCCTCTACAGTTGTTAATTCCATTTGGGCTTGGTTGCCTCACATTAAGAGTTGACCTCAATGTGTTCTGAAAGTTGCGTTGATCAAACTATCGGATGCTGCATGTAGTGTCAAGTGGCTGTTGTGTTCGACTGTTCCATGGAGCGCACAATGCAGTGACGGGAACTGATGCTCGCTTGCATAAAAGTATTTAGTATCGTCTTAATGTGCTTCTGCCAAAAGCCTTGGTGAATTGGCTTTTGCATCCCTCGCCGTCCTCACGCGTGCCTCCCACGGTCCGGCTGGAATCCTCCGTTCAGCCGCAATCAAACCCCAGGAGACGGTTCAGTCGGACTCAGTCTGACTGAGTGACATGCTTGGGTGATGGGTAAAGAGAATTGAGAATTGTTAAAACAAGTGATAGCGCTTAAAGATAAGCCAGTCAGGGGCAGAGCTACAAATCATAGGGGCCCCCAGCAAAATTTTGATGGGGCCCCTTAAAGCGGATCCGAGATGAAAAACTAACTATAACAAGTAACTTGTCTATATATCTTATCTAAAGTTTAGATCGTTTACACAACAAATCTAGATGCAAACAGCTTTAATAGAATATAATTCTTTCTTCTTGTGATACAATGTCAGCAGCCCCCCCCCCCCCCCCCTCCCCCAGTTATGCCTGTTTTTAGTGCTTCATGCCAAAAAGACGTTACAAAAATAACACAATTGGTCAGGCAGGAAGAAAGGGAATCGTGAAACGGCAACTTGTGTATCGCTGTTAATGGATATAATAAAAATAATTTGCAGTAATAATAGACTGCGGGATTTCAGCCTGGCCATATCCAAAGCAATAATAATATTTGTGTAACCGGACGTACACTTTATATCCCTCTCATTGGCACGAGTTTAAAATTGCCTGAAGGGACTTGCGAAAGAACAGCATCCGTCAGAAAGTTAGGCCAATGTATTTTAAATACATAACCTTTTGTGGGCAGAGAGGCTGACAATTCACAGAGATTACAGCCCTGCTACAAATGGGTCTTGCACCGGCCGGGACGGTTTGATCTCCCGAGCAGCCACATCTCCTGCAGAAACCACAGCAGCACTTAGCCTGGACCTCTGTGTGAGTCACTGCGGTGAGGGAGGATGAGTGACCATGCGTTCAGGGCAGCGGCCAGTGAGACAGCTCTTTCCAGCAGGAATAAAGGCTCTGGAGCATTAACATTTGGCATGACTTGTGGGGTTTATTTGCTGCTTTCCATTGACTCATTCTTGTTATTCTTGTCATGTGGCTTTTCACCTAGCGAGGTCTGTAGAGTCATTGTTATACAAGGAGGCAGCTTCTCTCACAAGACAAATAACATTTATATCGTGCTTTTCTCCTGGCGGACTCAAAGTGCCAGAGCTGCAGCCACTAGGGCATGCTCTATAGGCAGTGTTAAAGAGTCTTGCGAGAGCCGGATTTACCATAAGGCACTGTAGGCATGTGCCTACAGGCGCCTGATGATGGAAAGGCGGCTCACTCCCCTCCTAGAGCGCCTCCCTTCCTCCTTCCCTGCGCAGAGTCCTGATGAGAGTGTAAATGAGAGGTTACTCACCTAGCTCTCTGCATTCCACTGATGAGATCTCCCTTGAGTCATGGGCACCTCTAGTTACTTTCTACTGAGGGTACCTCTAGCTTCCTAATACTAAGGGGCACCTGTAGCTCCTTAATATTGAGGGTACTTCTGGCTACCTAATACTAAGGGGCACCTGTAGCTACCTACAGTATGATGGGCAATGGAACTAAGGGAGAAGTGACAGCTGGGCCATCAAGGATTCTTGTGGTGCAGTTTTGCAGGAGTGTGTGGAGGGCAAAGTGTAGGGTGCCAGGACATTTGTTCCTATAGACTCCTGTGAGGTAAATCTGGGCCTGATTCTTGCCCAAGGACTCCTCACTGAATAGGTGGCGGCTGAACAGGAAGAGCTTGCAAGCACATCTGGGTACGGGATCAAGGCCCAGCTCCAAGGAAAAGATCTTTGAAAGTTTGAATTGTGTGAAAAGGACTTAACCACCCTGGCGTTCTATTAAATGTGCCAAGGTGGCGGCGCAGCACTATTTTTTGTGTTTTTTTCAGGGCTGTGGAGTCTGAGTTGTGGAGTCGGAGCAATTTTGGGTGCCTGGAGTCGGAGTCGGGAAAAAATGCTCCGACTCCTAATGAATTTGTAACTGTAATTAAAATAGAAAATATGATAAAATGTTCTATTTCTCAGATAATAGTCATTAAAAATAATGTATATATACAGTAATAGCTGTGCTCAGTGCACAAAAATAAAATAAACCAATCAAAATGAGTTACTTGTGCCGCTTCAATAAAGCAGTCCCCGTATTTTTAAGGTCAGATATACATATCTGATTGTGACTGTATATATGATGTGTACACAGGAATCTCTTATATATACTAAATAACATCTATGCTGTAAGAATAAAGCCTGATGTGTAGCTGTGTCACTAATAGAGATGGTCAACGAGATGGAAATAATTCTGCACTGATGCTGATTTATGCAAATGTATGCACTCCCTTTGCTGATGAAATCAAATAATTTGATATGTTGTTAAAATTTGGTTTGGTGAAAATGAAGATGAAAATCTGTGCCGGCAAGAACATACCTGAATGACGATGCGACTGATTTTGGGCTGAAATTGGTTACATTTATCAATCGGACATGCTGCAAGATGTCGGGCCATTGTGGTCGATCAGATCAGATGCACGACGATAGCGGCAAGCAATATCAGGACCAGCGAAGAAACCTGCAGCGCTTTTCTACCTAGTGTATAAATGTGCCCCCCATGTGTGCATTTATACATTACCTGGCCTGTGTCACCCACCGCACAGTGCCCATCCATCTTTGGAATCCCCCACTCTTCCATTAGCAGTATACATGCCGCTGGTGTATTATTATTATTATTATTATTTATATAGCGCCGACATATTACGCAGCGCTGTACAGTGTGTATATATATATCTTGTCACTAACTGTCCCTCAAAGGAGCTCACAATCGAATCCCTACCATTGCCGTATGTCTATATTATGTAGTGTAAGTACTGTAGTCTAGGGCCAATTTTAGAGGGGAGCCAATTAACTTATCCGTATGTTTTTGGGATGTGGGAGGAAACCGGAGTTCCCGGAGGAAACCCACGCAGACACGGAGAGAACATACAAACTCTTTGCAGATAGTGCCCTGGCTGGGATTCGAACCAGGGACCCAGCGCTGCAAGGCGAGAGAGCTAACCACTACGCCACCGTGCTGCCCGGTTTGGTGTATAGCACGTGTGTGACATCACACATGTGCCATGCCCATGAGCTACATGACGGCGGCCTAAAAGAGTTAATTTTCAGGCATGCAAGGGCCATAAACCTCACTGATAAGCAAATTACATCCATAGAAGTTTTCCTGGCAGAATATAACTTCTAAGGGCGAGGGGAGAGATAGAAAAAGGTCAATAGTTCATGTATTTTAGTTCTGGGACACTTAATGGGCTGTCATTGAGCAGAGGCAATAAAACATTCAATCCACTTTGTAAATGTAACTATTGTAACTATTTTTTCCCAAGCCACAGTGTATCTACATCTTCGTGACTTCACCCAAGCCACAAGGACGTAGATATAGGTTCTGTAGCAGAAGCAGTGTTGTGGTCAATTGGGCGCGCTCCGGGGCGTTGCCATCGCAGCCTGCTTCTGCACTAATTGGGGTAAAGCCTGGTACACACCATGCAATTGTCCGTCAGATAGATGGGTCGAATAGCTAATATCCGACTGGTCTGATCTGGGTGCAGGAGAGCATGCTTTGGAATTTCTGGCCCTGCCAGGGGAGCATACGGGGTCACCACTAGGCTACAAGGAAAATCTGTTTAAAGAGGAACGTTTGCGAAAATCTTAAAATTTAAAACACATACAAATAAGAAATACATTTCTCCAAGAGTAAAATGAGCCATAAATTACTTTCCTCCTATGTTGCTGTCACTTGTAGAAAGTACTAGAAATCTGACATTACCGACAGATTTTGGACTAGCCCAACTTCTCATAGGGGGGTTCTCAGGGTTTTCTTTATTTTTAAAAGCACTTAGTGAATGGCAGTTGCTCCGTCCAACTGCCAAAATAGTGTGCAGCGGGCAGGGAGGCTGGCCAGCATCTTTGCATTAATCATTTTCAGGGAATGTCTTTATATAAATAATAAAGGCCATGCTGAGAATCCCCTATAGAGAGATGGAGTAGCCCAAAACCTGTCGGTAATGTCAGATTTCTACTACCTACTGTAAATGACAGCAACATAGGAGAGAAGTAATTTATGGCTCATTTTACTCTGGGAGAAATGTACTTCCTATTTGTATGTGTTTTAAATTTTATGATTTTCGCAATACTTCCTCTTTAAAGGGAACCTAAACTGAGAAGGATGTGGACTTTTCCTTTTAAAATAATACCAGTCTCCTGCTGATCCTGTGTCTCTCATGCTTTCAGCCACAGCCCCTTATCAAGCATGCAGATCAGGTGCTCTGACTGAAGTCAGACTGGATTAGCTGCATGCTTGTTTCAGGTGTGAGATCCAAATACTACTGCAGCAAATAGATAAGCAGGACTGGCAAGCAACTGGTATTGTTTAAAAGGAAAAATCCACATCCCTCTCCTTTTCGGTTCCCTTTAAGGGAGGGGGCCGACGGTTCAAATGGGGTCATGTAATAGGAAAAAATGTAATAATACGGATGCAGTGACAACTATTACATTAAAATATACTGTTTAACCATGCCCACTTTAATACCACACCCACTTTTAAGACCACTCTTTCTACATAAGAAAGTTATTAATTAACCTTCCCCATTAACCTTTTCTCCCTAATTTTTACCATTTAAAATATTTTTAATGTTTCAATTCTAAGTGAAAAGTACACACTGTAGCAAAAAAAAAAAGCCCTCTTTGTTTCAGAAACTAATATCACCATAAATTGTGACTGGAACATAATTTAAACTTTAGAAAAAACAGGAGAAATAGCCAAATAGAATTTGTGAGTTTTTTTTTTTTCTACAGTAGCACTTTTTATTTTTAAACCGGGATTGGTAAGAACTGAGAAATAACGTATTTTTTCTATTTTTTTCCTATTTTCCCATTAAAATGCATAAAAAACGAAATCATTTTTGGGAAAAACAAATACCGCCAAATGAAAGCCTGGTTTCTCTTGAAAAAAACAATATATGTATTATTTAAGTGTCGTAAGTAGGCATAAAGTTAAGGCTGGTTAAATAGGGACATAGCTAAAACGTCAAAACTTCTCTGGTCCACAGGAAAGGGGGGGGGGGGGGGGACAAGATCTGGATGTAAAGTGGTTAAATATAAAATAAAACCATGAGATAGCTAAAAAAAGAATAATTTTTAGGATTAGGAGGATCAATACAATTGTTTATCTTAACAGTGTATTTTCACCTTGGGTTCACTTAGGAAACACTTAGAAAAGGTTCAGTAATCTGCGTCAGCCAATAACAAATCTTGCCTCATTGGTATGACTTCACCACCCAGGTGAAAGGTCAAATTGAATTGTTTAATCTGCATAAGTGTTCTGTCTGTTCTAAAATAAATTAGCATGTATCACATGGGTTAATATTTTATGCGTAAAACTGTAAACAGAGAGCAGTCACCTGCGGAACCCGAGCCCGTCCACCGTCCAGCGAACATATGCTGAGGATCTAGTAATGTATAAAACATTTATGTGTTTTGGCAAGTTTAAGTAGCTTTGACAAGTTCTTGGCTCTCCCGCATGTACAGATTCACCCGACGTCCACGTCCCCTCCCCCCTCTGCCCATAACATGGAGTAATATATTCCAGACAAGGCTTTGTTTGGGGACGTCTCTCCAGACGAAAAAATTAGCGGTTTGTACATTCTGAAAATATGAAGCAATCCGAGTTTCCAAAAAGAATCAGTGACAACGCTCTCTCATCAAGAATTATTTGCTGAGTCCATCATGAGTTCATTTTCAATCCAATGCAAATATTATTCTTTTCTATCTGCAAGGTCCAGCTCATTTTCATGAATAATGGAAAGAAAGGAGGCAGAAGTAATGGAGACTTTTCTGTATAGCAGCTGTTTGAGAATATATTTATTTAGGATTCAAAGACTATCCTCTTGTTATTTTTTGTGTCCAGGGACAGATTTCCCGATAGACAGCAGAAGCTTCTTCCTGGATGTCATTATTGGAAACTCTTGTTGAGAGCCACAACTATTTGAGGTTCTTGCAAAAGGGCACAACTGTCTGAGGACAATGCCTAGAGGAACCAGCAGGACCATAACTAAAAATTATAGGGCCACCAGCAAAACTCTGATGCCCCCTAGCAGTCACAGGACCTACATTCCTATGTAGTCATGCCATAAAGCATCACTACTGGAGGCTCTTGCTTAAAGGACAACTATCAATTAAAGGAACACTATCAATAACCAAATGTTCTAAAATGACAATGTACAAATAATGTCTAATTAGCTCTGTTTACATTTTCCTACTTTTCATGTTAAATATTAGAGGCAAAGGCTGTAATTCATTGCGTGTAGGTTGTAGCTGCATTGGAAGAATTCATTAGCAAAGGAAAGTATCTGCTTCAATATTACACATTGGGCTTGATTCACTAAAGGTGGCCATACACTGGTCGATTTGCCATCAGATCGACCAACAGATAGATCCCTCTCTGATCTTATCTGATCAGATAAGGATCGTATGGCTGCCTTTACTGCAAACAGATTGTGAATCGATTCCAGCCAGCGCGAGTCCCCCGGTCTCTGCTGTCTTCTTCTCCGCGCTCGGCTCCAGCTTCACTGAACTTCCAGCAGGGGGAAGTTTAAACAGTAGAGGGCGCTCTACTGTTTAAACTTCCTGCCGGGACAGGAAGTGAAGCCAGCCGGAACCCGGAGCCCAGCGGAGAAGAAGACAGCGGAGACCAGGGGACTCGCGCCGCCGGAGCAGGTATTGTATTGCCGCTAGCGTTGGTCGTCGGGCATTCGAACGCCGCTATCGACGCACTCCCGACCCGCCGGCGATCGAGCAAAATCTTCCACACGGACGGCTCAACGGGAACGATTGATTTCAGACGGAAATCGATAGTTCTGTCAGCGTTTACGCAACGATTTCACAGCAGATTCGATCACATTGATCGAATCTGCTATATATCGGCGGGAAATCGTTAGGTGTATGGGCCCCTTAAGACAGATAGCATGTCTTATCCAAGTTAACATGTCTTATCAGAGATAACATGCCTTATCCAAGTTAACACGCCTTATCAGAATAGCATAGCAATTCCCCCCTCCCCTCATGATTCACTGGTCTGTCATCCTGGCCTGTCAGTGAAGTGTGAAAGGAATTTGATAACAGTAAACAAAGAGATAAGCTGGGAAATGTATACAGCAGACGTTAGTAGTACTTCCCAAACTATTCCCATATCAATTTAAAAAACATGTTAATTTATAGTGTTCCTTTACTATGTTTTTTAACTACTTACTGCACCAGGTGCAGTATAATCACACCCTGGGAAACATTATTTGAAGTCCCAGGGCTGCGAAAGTTATTCAATGGGAGCAGGCGTCTGCCGCTCGCTGCACGCGCGCTACCGTTCCGTTACCACCGATTAGCAGGGACATGATAACACAGTTCCCATTCATAAATCTAAGTCCCCGAGTCAATGAACGCTGGCATCCATTAGATGCCTGCATCATTGTATCTTCCAGCTGTTAAACTACCACGCATTCTTTCCGATTTATGTCCTTATGTACGCGAATCGGAAATAATGACTGAGGACATCTTGTGGCCAAATAGTAAAAGTACATCACAACACATTTTATTTAAAAAAATACCTACGCTTATATCTAAAATTACCTATTTCCCTCCCACAGTCCCCCATAGTACCAAAACATTTTATATATACAGTGAGATGAGAAAGTTTCCATGCTTCCCTCAACTTTGACAAGATTCCCAGTCCCTGCACTGGCCCCACAGCCCTACAGTTGATGGAACCACCCTATTTTACTGTAGGCAGCAGGTGTTTTTCTTGAAATGCTGTGTTGTGTTTCCTCCGTGTACAACACCTCTTGTTATTCCCAAATAACTCAATTTTAGTTTCATCAGTCCACAGCACCTTATTCCAAAATGAAGCTGGCTTTTCCAAATGTGCTTTAGCATACATCAAGCGGCTGTTTATGCTGTGGGCGGAGAAAAGGCTCCCTCTGCATACAGCACCTTCTTGTGTAAAGTGCGCCAAATGGTTGAACGATGCACAGTGACTCCATCTACAGCAAGATGATGTTGTAGGTCTTTGGTTCTGGTATGTGGGTTGACTCTGACTGTTCTCACCATCCGTCGCTTCTGTTTATACGATATTTTTCTTGGTCTGCCACTTTGAGCCTTAACTTGAACTGAACCTGTGGTCTTCCATTTCCTCAATATGTTCCTAACTGTGGAGACAGAAAGCTGAAATCTCCGAGACCCCTTTCTGTATCCTTCCCCTAAACCATGTTGGTGAACAATCTTTGTCTTCAGGTCATTTGAGAGTTGTTTTGAGACCCCCATGTTGCTACTCTTCAGAGAAAATTAAAAGAGGTGGGAAACTTACAATTGACCCCCTTAAATACTATTTCTCATAATTGGATTCACCTGTGTATGTAGGTCAGGGGTAACTGAGCTTATTAAGCCAATTTTAGTTCCAATAATTACTTTTAAATGTTTTGGAATCAATAAAATGACAACAGTGCCCAAATGTCTGCACCTGCCTAATTTTATTTAAACAATTATTGTGCACTTTCTGTAAATGCAATAAACTTCATTTCACTTCCCAAATATCACTGTGTGTGTCCCCTATCCTATATGATATATATAACTGACATTTTTTAATAGGTATATCAAGGGGGTATATTACGGTTATTTTGTAATTTGCGAGTTTATAAATAGTGATGGACGCAAAACTGAATTTTTTTTATTTCCAAATAAGAGGGCCATGAGGGCACATCAACGCTGTGTAAGAGTCTAGTACTGAACAATCTGCGCACAAATAGTTTTTGGAAGTGAACATCCTCCATTTGCTGCATCTGTTTTGCAAGTTGTGTAATCTGCATGTGTGTGGGTTCTGCACATCTATGCAGCTGGTCAACTCGGGTGCAGCCTGCATTTGGAAGCGCTGCCAATATCTGCTGTTGTACAAAAAATGTAAAGGCCCATACACACGTCGGATTTCCGCAAACGACGGGTCGTTTGAACGTTCCGTCGTTCGCCCGCTAAATCGGCCGTGTGTACAGACTGTTGTTCGCTTGATAAGAGTGAGTTTGAGCGATCCGCCCGGCGCGGAAATCCGACGTGTGTATGGGCCTTAAAGAGAATCTGTATTGTTAAAATCGCACAAAAGTAAACATACCAGTGCGTTAGGGGACATCTCCTATTACCCTCTGTCACAATTTAGCCGCTCCTCGCCGCATTAAAAGTGGTTAAAAACAGTTTTAAAAAGTTTGTTTATAAACAAACAAAATGGCCACCAAAACAGGAAGTAGGTTGATGTACAGTATGTCCACACATAGAAAATACATCCATACACAAGCAGGCTGTATACACCCTTCCTTTTGAATCTCAAGAGATCATTTGTGTGTTTCTTTCCCCCTGCAGCTATCATCCACTGAAGTGTCAGGCTGTTTCTTCCTGCAGAGTGCAGACAGCTCTGCCTGTATGTAATTCCTCAGTATGTGAAAGCCCTGCCAGCTCAGAGGAGGATTTATCCAGCTTGTAAAAGATAAGAGAGAAGAAAGAAGCTGCCCTAATCTAAATTATACACAGGCAGTGTGCAGAGAGGGGCCTGGAGGGGGGAGATGCATCACAGAACCACAACACTGAAGAACTTGGCAGCCTTCCAGACACAGGCTGACAAGTCTGACAAGAGAGAGATAAGTTGATTTATTACAGAGATGGTGATAGTAGAACGAGCTGCAGTAAGCCAGAACACATTAGAATAGCTTTTGGAACTTGTAGGATGATAAAAAACAGGATGCAATTTTTGTTACGGAGTCTCTTTAAGTCTACTTATGGCTAGCTGCATCCATGTGCATCAGTTTGCATTCCATTTATCTAGATTAGGGATTAGTACATAGTTTTGCATCTGATTTGTATTCAAGGTGTGTATTTAAGTCCCTGGGGGGCGCTGCACACCTCTGTTGGTTTCTTTTCAGTTGCAGCCTGATTAGGAGTGCTGCCAATTTTTTCCTGTTCTTACACTTACACTGCCATTTATAAACAGTTGCAGCATCCTCTCCTGTTAACCACAAGAAGCTTGGATGCAGGGCTTCCGACATCCCAGCCACTGTATAGTTATACCTCCCCCCCCCCCCCCCCCTAGATTATATACTACTGTACATGCAATAGTGTTAATGCTTAATCCGTGTGCATGCTAAAATAACCACAAGATGGCACTGTGCATTTTGTTAATGTGTGGGTTCAGTGTTATGTGCTGTTCTGGCACTCTGCTCTATCGTAGGTTCCTAGCTTTTTCTACTACGTGAGATGATCTTGCTGTGTGGTGTTGCACAAGCAAGGCCGGATTTATAATTTTTTCACCCCTACGCCAACTCTCTTGTGGCTGTTCTTCCATGTTCAGCAACCCTCCTCCCATTCCAAGCCTCTTCTTCCATATGTAACATCAACATAAACCAGCCCCTTGCTCACTTGCACAGCCTCCTTGTACAGCAGGTCTCCTCTTTCA
The DNA here is from genome assembly GCF_040937935.1 of Hyperolius riggenbachi. Lineage (NCBI taxonomy): Eukaryota > Metazoa > Chordata > Amphibia > Anura > Hyperoliidae > Hyperolius > Hyperolius riggenbachi. The sequence continues at coordinate 260,684,883 of NC_090654.1, read as the reverse complement.
TGTGTTACTCCCCATTTGCAGTCTCTCTTTTCATTTGCAGCCTGCTCTTCCATTTGCAACCTCCTTTCCATGTCCAGCCACCCAAGGCCCAGGTCTTTTTGGCCTTTTTCAGAAATCCATCCCTATACACAAATAAAGTTTTGGTTTTAGTAAATGCCACCGAGCTGAATGTTATTTCCTGCAGGGCCGGGCTGAGGCAGAGTCGAGAGAGGCTCCAGCCTCAGGGTGCAAAGTAAGAGGGGGCGCACAACTCGCTCAGCTATCATTCCCCTGTTGTGTTTGAAGCAGAGTGAAATTAGAAAAGGGATTACATGGCAGTGACTGCAAGCCAGATAACTTGAGATTAAGGTATTGCGGGGGGTTGGTGGCCCTGGAGTGCCTCTTAGTCTAATAGCAATCAGTGTGTGACGGCTGCAGTGGGAGGGAGGGAGGTGCGCACTTTGGTGTCTCGGCCTTGGGTGCTGGAGGACCTTGTGCTGGCTCTGTTTTCCTGTGCTATCTATATGAAGACCTGCCTACCCCTCACCACAGAAGACCTGCCCTGTGGTCTATGCCCAGGCTTCTTTTATGTAGACTTTAGACTCTAGTGTGTGTGTGTAAAGGTGGGACAGGGGTGGAGAAGACTTTGGACCAGGCTGCGGTGATTAGTTTACTGCATCCAGACAATAGCTTCAATCAAGCCCTCAAACGGCACCTCTTCAAGATGGCCTACCACCAGTACGCCCTACTCTCTCTGCCGAGTACCGTTTCCCTTGTATGACCTCGTACTACATTTCTGTCCGTGCCACCTCTTGTTAGCATTATCTGTAACCCTATTTATTATGCAGTGCTGCACAATATGTTAGCGCTTTATAAATACAATAAATAATGATAAAAGGTCCTGTTAAGTTTTTCAGTGCATTTTTTGAGAGGTGTATGTGTGCCAGGGGTGTAACTACAAATCATGGGGCCCCCAGCAAAACTTTGATGCCCCCTCGATGTTCACACCCCTTCCCTTGCCTACCCCTGGTGACCCTAACAGCCTGGAAGCCCATCTTGCACGGGTCATAAAATAAGCATGGACATAATGATCTTCACACCCACAACAAGTTTAGCCACAAACACACCTACTCTGAAGGGTGGACCTCTTTATCGGAGGGAGTGAAATAGTAGTTGGTGCCCCCTTACAGCTATGGGCCTTCCTGCTTTCACAGGGGCCGCTCCCCTGTAGTGAATGACCGTAATCAGCTAATTACGATTACGCACAGTTTTACGTGAATTTTGGCAAATTCGCCTACACGTAATTACGGTTTGTACATTTAACTGATTTTGCATAGTCATTTTTAATTTCGCGTAATTTTTGCATAATTTCATGCCGCCTTTGGCGGTGAATAGCAAAGACCCCTTACATGCTATTAACCCCAAAAGTGCTACATATATTAAAGAGAATAGTGTGTACAAGTCAAAAAAAGAATTTTCCAAAAAGACCTTGTAGCTTTTGAGAAAATCGATTTAAAATGCAAAGAAAAAAATGTTTTTTAAACGAAAAAATGACAATTTAAAAAAAACATTTTTCTTTGCATTTTTAAAATTGATTTTCTCAAAAACTAGAAAGTCTTTTTGAAAAATTATTTTTTTGACTTGTACCCACTATTCTCCTTAAAGAGAATCTGTATTGTTAAAATCGCACAAAAGTAAACATACCAGTGCGTTAGGGGACATCTCCTATTCCACTCTGTCACAATTTCGCCGCTCCCCGCCGCATTAAAAGTAGTCAAAAACAGTTTTTAAAAGTTTGTTTATAAACAAACAAAATGGCCACCAAAACAGGAAGTAGGTTGATGTACAGTATGTCCACACATAGAAAATACATCCATACACAAGCAGGCTGTATACAGCCTTCCTTTTGAATCTCAATAGATCATTTGTGTGTTTACCTTCTGTCCCCTGCAGCTCTCGTGCACTGAATAGTGACAGGCTGTTTCTTCCTGCAGACAGCTCTGCCCGTGTCTGTAATTCCTCAGTATGTGTCAGCCAGCTCCTTTCACAGCCTATCAGAGGAGGATTTTTATCCAGCTCTCTTCTCTCACTGATAAGAGAGCAGAGACGCTGCTGGCTTATGTAAATAACACACAGTGTTATGGAGTGTGCATAGAGGGGCCTGGAGAGGGGTGTGCATAGCAGATCAGCACGGAAGAGTTGGCAGCCTTCCAGACACAGGGCGACAAGTCCGACAGGGGAAAGATACATTGATTTATTACAGAGACGGTGATAGTAGAAAGTGCTGCAGTAAGCCAGAGCACATTCGAATAGGTTTAGGAACTTATAGGATGGTAGAAAACAGGATGAATTTTTTGTTACAGAGTCTCTTTAACATATTTAGAAATTTTGGTAGCAATAGCATGTATGGGGGCTTTGCTATGAACAACTAAACTTGGCACAAAATTATGCGAAACTTCACCAAAATTATGAAATATTACTATTACATAGGAAATTAATTACGATTTTCCCTGAAATGTTGCATTATGAACACGTTGTGTAATTGCGAATTTTGATGCAAAATGTTGCATATGCAAAATTTCGTCCCTCCACCGCTCCCCTGTATTTGCATTCCTGATGTGTGCGCACATATAGCTATGCTTTAAAAATGCAGTACAATTTATATTCAGGGATCCAGCTCTCAGATGTTGTTTTATAAGCTTTGATCATTACGTCCTACTACCTGAAGCACTTTGTTGGATTGCAGTACCCACCCAGCATCCTGAAACCCAAGCTTGCCCATCACCCGTGAGGTGTGAGCACACATTCTCCAGCAAACGGCTATAGGGAGAATGTTTATTTTTTGACACTTTTTTGCCTCAGCGAGAACTACAAAAGTAAAGCAAACTTTATGGTCCTGAAGGGGCTTTGACAGAGATCTCGTGTTCTAAACCTCACTAGCTCTAGTCTAAAATAGAGAGCTTTAAAAAGTTAATTGCACGTTAGCCCTTACACATTGATACCTCTCTCAAGCCATCAGAGAACAGTCTGTTAATCATTTTCAATTTTATATATCTTTTCTGTTTTTTATCGGAGGGGGTTGAAGGATGTGGAGTTGGAGGGGGAGGGGGGACACGTAAAAAAAATTGAAGGAATAAAAGCTCTTACAAGAGCTTTCTGGGGGAATTTTGAAAGGAACCATATAAATGTCCATGAAATGTTTGTCCCACCTGCATCTTGGAGTAGGCTCTTAAATGGGCTCTGGAGAGTTCTAAAATCCCGGGGAACTTTCTCTTTGTAGTCTGATCATTCCATTTCAGAGTTACAAGGAGTGTTCTGTAGAATGTACATTTCATATGTAGCAGTCTGTCTGCTTGGAAAAGATTCTTGTGTGCGTTTTTTTTTTAGATTTTTTATTTTTTTTACCTTTTTAAACAGTAGTCCGGATCTGAGTTCAAGCGGTATTCCTTGGAGTCCAAACAAGGTCTAGGTTTATTAAATGGTCTTTGAAGATGGGTTTTATGATCTTTTCTATACAAGCCTGTATAAGGTATAATTCTTTTTTCACGAGGACAACCTTTCAGTAAGGTCAAAGCTCTCCACTGCCTGAAGTCCAGTGAAATGAATGTTCTGTGTCTACGGTTCCTTGGGGAAAGGCGTGTTTGGAAGGTTATGGCCCAGGTTTCTCCTGAATTCACAGGAAAAAGACGTGGAATTAAAGACTTTAGAGAAGGGTTGACAGCTTAATGCACTGATTGTGGCCTGCCAGGGTTAAGAGAGAGGTTGATGAGTTTAGCTTCGGAGAAAAAAACTCGTCCAACTTTTTCTCAGTAAAGAAAGAACATAGTAATCACTTGTCGTGTAGACATAATTGTATGTAAAGTATGAGCCATATGTTTAATGCGAGCTCGCTGTCTCTTGTTATTTTTGGTCATCCTAAATCCGTAGCCGGTGCTAAGCAAGCCTCACAATCCCATTCTTTGTGAGATTCGCCTGTTCTGAATTTATGTCTGAGGGTTGAATTTTCTGAGGGACTCTAAACTGAACTGTTCCAAAAATTACTTAAGGTCCACTTTTTTTTAGTAGTTTCGTTTTTAGGATAGATTTGGTCTGTGATGATTTGTGACCTTCATCTGCCAGATCCACCATCATAAATCTGTCTTCTGTTTCCTGCTGTTGAAAAATAAAAGTAGCTGGTGACATCACAAATGAACTTCTAAGTCGTACTGACTGAGAGCTTAAATGGCATAGCTAATAGGGATGCTCATTCGGATTCCGCGGAAATGCAAATTCCGAAATTCCGATCGGAAATTGCATTTCCGCATCGGAATGCGGAAATCGGCAATGCAAGTGCTGTAGGCGGATTTCCGCCGGAAATCGCGGAAATTTCCGCCGGAAATCGCGGAAATTCTACCCGACTTTAACATCGATTTTCTCAAAAACTATAAGGTCTTTTTGAAAACTTTTTTTTGCATCTTGTTCACAAGATTCGGTTTAATAAACCCTGAAAATTTTGTGTTTCTAGGACATAAGGGGGCTTTGCTATTAACTGCTAAAATCGGCAGATTTTTACTGTAATGTAAAATGCAGAAAATCTGCATCTGCCTATTTTCTGCATTTTACATTACAGTAAAAATCCGCCGACTTTAGCAGTTTATAGCAATGCCCCAGTAAGTCCTAGAAACACCAAATTTTCAGGGTTTATTAAACCGAATCTTCTGAACAAGATGCAAAAAAAAGTTTTCAAAAAGACCTTATAGTTTTTGAGAAAATCGATGTTAAAGTCGGGCGGAATTTCCGCGATTTCCGGCGGAAATTCCGCATTGGAATGCGGAAATTGGTAGCGGTATGCGGAATCGGTAATCTGTACATGACGGAATGCGGATTTACCGCGGAATCGGAAATTAGCATTCCGACCATCCCTAATAGCTAAGAGTTAATGCTTACCATAAGGTCAGCCTGTCCTCAGTCATAGTTGCCATTGCTAACAGCTCCTGATTTGCAGATAGTCTTGGGGGATTTGGAGATCACTTCCCGGGATTTCTTTATGTTCTTCTAAGTGTTTTTAAACAAGTTTCCAAATAGATCCCATCAGGGGCATAACTAGAAGTCCCTGGGCCCCCCTGCAAGAATTTGGATGCCCCCCTAGGGCCCGCCCATGGCCATTTTGGGGGGGGGGGGGCAGGAGGGGTCGCAGCATGAGGGGAGAGCTTTGCACATCGGCGGGGACATCGGTGACTGTCTAGAAGTTTAAACAGGAAGTAATGTGAAGCAGTTACAGATCGGAACCCTCCGGCGGTAGATGGACTGGAGGTGTGTGCCGTTGCTGCCACTGATGATAGATGCAGGGGGGAGAGCCCGAGGTGAGGGGGGGGGGAACTGTCCCCCCTCGCCGATGTGCAAAGCTCTCACCTCATGCTGCAACCCCTCCTGCCCACAAACCGGCCATGAGCGCCCAGCCCCTTCCTCCCCCGCGGGTGCAGGGGCTGCATTCCCTATTGTTATGTCCCTGGATCCCATTTTTGAAAATGATTACATTGATTACATTCAGATATTCCCACTGATGTATATGACTGGGGCTGGTAAAAGCAAAGGTAGAAGCAAATCTGAAGTGAAGATAAACTGGTGAGATAAAGAATTCTATCTTTAGTCCTACTCTTAGGACTATAGGGCGTTACTAGAATCCATTTTTTGTGTTTTGTGGTTTTTTTTACTGGTTCAGGAACATAACTACATTTTTGCTTATGTTTATTCAGCTCCCATACAGTGTTTTTCTCAACCACACAGGAGTTTTATGACCTCTACTTAGTTAGCAGTGAGAATTACTCTACAGTCTAACTTCTCCAACTGCTGAGAAATTGCCCTTTAGAGCGCTGTATTCTCAAGATAAGTACTCACCTCGCAATGCAGGGAGATGGATCCAGAGATGTCTCCCTGACGACGAGCGCTTCGGTGATCCATCTTCCTTCACCTGCCGGTCAGCAGGTATGCGCGACGTCACGTGTACTTTGCAAGGAGTTGTCGGGAATCTCAAAGATCCACTTCGTTTTGACGGTTGTTATCGCCGCGTTCCGCTTTGCAACGTTTCTGTGATTGTGCGCCTGTACCCACCACGTTACGAGATTGTGTCAATGACCACGCGTAGCTCAAAAAGTGCATACGCGGTCATGCACATCGTCGGGTAAATCGTCAGAAGAATCACGAGGTGGGTACGGGTCTTCAACCCCAAACAACCCCAACCCTGGAGTTTCTACTGTTCTTTTTTTCATCAACAACCCCAAACCTTGAGTTCCAACTGATCTCCTTCATCTCCAGCCTCCTGCGTTCCTGCTGCTCATGTTTATCTTCATTCTCCAACCAAATATAGTGTGTTTCGGCTGCTCTTGTTCCCTTTTAGCTCCAAACCTTTCCATTATACCTGCTACTATACTATTTACCCTCCTCCACACCTGTGTAATAACACTTATTCCCCACACCAGCAACAATCTTAGGTATCCGCAGTTATTCCTTAAAGTCGACCTGAACAGGACACAAGGAAAACACAGAAAAATCCACCCTGTGTGCATTTAGAGAGAAGAGCCTGCCTAATTCGCCCTTATCTTCAAGTAATCACAAGTATAATTTGATCTATCAGCTATTCAGCTATATCAGCACAGGAATTCAGCAGGCTCGGCAGACACCACCAATATGTAAACACAGGAGGTTAACCCTTTCTCTGCTTCCATGAAAGCAGGAAGAAAACACACTGCAGATTTATTGCAGGAGTTCTGTAAGCTGTAACAAGGTAATGCTTTTTTCATGAAAGGTTATTATGTTGTCTTTTAGAGCAAAGAGAAAGATCTAAATTCAGGACCGCTTTTAAAAGTCCTCTCCAGCCACATCACATGCATGTTTCTTCTGCTTTCCTGTGTGAGTTTCTATAATATGTACCCCGATTTAAAGTAAAGTTTGTGCATGAAATGTAAAAAAGGTTTCTGGTTTTGGAAAGACAACCCAAATTTCCAAATTTCCAAATACAAATGTAAAATGTACCTTGTGTAAGGTCCTTATATTTCCTTCCACTGTGGCAAGCCGAGGGCCCTTTATCCAACTACGGTAACTTTTTCTTTAGAATTTTTTCCCAGATCATTTTTCACCTTATCCTACCTAATAATAGGCAAGTGTCCCTGCGTCTGTCTGTGTGTCAGTGCTTTTCAGCACTGCGCATGTGCAGGGACAAGACGCAGAGACACTGCCGAGAGCCGGAGGAGGACGGGGCCAGAAGGGGCAGTCGTGAGTGCGTATGCGCGGCGGGCGTGTGACGGATTATTGACAGACCTAGCACGTTTTTAAACTGGCTAAGGTCACTGGTATAAAATATAACACCTAGCAATTGAAAAAGTACTAAAAATTGGTAAAAATTTTTTTTTTAGTAATATCAATACATTTTGAGTGTTTTCTTGCTTACTGGGAGCTTTAAAGGTATTTCATTGGTAAATCTCACCTTGGAGAAAACTCAGGAGAGAGGTTCATAGGATATGGGGCAATGGGGTTGATGTAGAAAAGGCCAGTAACATTGCACACTGCCTGGCAATGTTACCATCCTGTACTGAACCTAGTAACGCTCGTTGAGCGATAGCGCAAGATTGTTACCATAGCAACGTGTGTAAACAGTGTATGCTGGGTACGGTAGCAGTGTAGGCTACCCCCGTACTATGCATACACTGTTTACATGTGTTGCTATGGTAACAATCTTGTGCTATTGCTGCAGCGAGTGTTACTAGGTTCAGTACAGGTCAGTAACATTGCGTTGTGCAATGTTACCGGCCTTTTCTACATCACTCCCAATGTCAGTGCTGTGGCCCCCATGCAAGTTTTACAATGGGGCCCCCCAAGCATTCTATACATAACAATTGATGCGGCGCACCAAAACCTGCCAATGGCAACTACAGTGTCAGAGGTGCAAGAAGGGGATGGGGAACAGCTTGTTAATGATTACCACTAATCAAAGCATCTATAGAAGTGATTATTACCAGCACAGGACCAATAGAGAACTAATACTGTAGTTGAGGGTGGGCCCATCGGGCAACCTTTGCAACCCCTATTGCTATGCCTCTTCCCAATGTGTGAACTGAGCAGTTTAAAGCGGACCTGAACTCAGAACTTCCTCTCTGCTCTAAAAGATAACACAACAGCATAATAACCTTTAAAGAAAGGCATTTCTTTGCTGCAGTTGATACAAATCCTAAAATAAATCTGAACTGTTTCTACTTCCTGCTTTCATGGAAGCAGACATATTGTTAACTGTCGCTTTTAAAATGGGCTTATCTGCCATAGGCAGTCAGGTGACACGGGAGAGATCAAATGTATTACTTGTGATTACACACAAATAAGGGGGAATTACACAGGCTAAACTCTCTAAATACATACAGGGTGCATTTCTTTGTTTTCCTTCTATCAGATGGATATCTGCTCCACCCCCTTAAAGAGCGAGTCTGAATCCACGTTTTTAACTTTTATTAATGTTAAGCACTACAGATAGTGCTAAACCACCGCATCCCTGCGGCAAAACAAGGGGTTTATACCCCCTAAATCCCCTCTGCTAAGTCAGGGGAGTGCTTCCTGCTTGAGGCAGAGCTTAGGGCTGTAGCTCTGCCTCTTTGCGCGTCAATCCCCATTGATCGCCGCCTCTCCCCGCCCCTCTCAATCTTCCTTCACTGAGAGGGGCGGGGAGAGGCGGAGATCCGCAGGCAGATTGACGCGAATGGAGGCAAAGCTGCAGCTAAAAGCTCTGCCTCCATGGGCAGCAAAATCCACCGCCAAGAAATTTGTGGATTTTGCACAGAGGATTTGGGGTTTATAAACCCCTTGTTTTGCCACAGGGATGCAGCGTTTTAGCACTAGCTATAGTGCTTAACATAAAGAGAAGTTAAACCTTTGCAACCTTTGCAACCCCTATTGCTATGCCTCTTCCCAATGTGTGAACTGAGCAGTTTAAAGCGGACCTGAACTCAGAACTTCCTCTCTGCTCTAAAAGATAACACAACAGCATAATAACCTTTAAAGAAAGGCATTTCTTTGCTGCAGTTGATACAAATCCTAAAATAAATCTGAACTGTTTCTACTTCCTGCTTTCATGGAAGCAGACATATTGTTAACTGTCGCTTTTAAAATGGGCTTATCTGCCATAGGCAGTCAGGTGACACGGGAGAGATCAAATGTATTACTTGTGATTACACACAAATAAGGGGGAATTACACAGGCTAAACTCTCTAAATACATACAGGGTGCATTTCTTTGTTTTCCTTCTATCAGATGGATATCTGCTCCACCCCCTTAAAGAGCGAGTCTGAATCCACGTTTTTAACTTTTATTAATGTTAAGCACTACAGATAGTGCTAAACCACCGCATCCCTGCGGCAAAACAAGGGGTTTATACCCCCTAAATCCCCTCTGCTAAGTCAGGGGAGTGCTTCCTGCTTGAGGCAGAGCTTAGGGCTGTAGCTCTGCCTCTTTGCGCGTCAATCCCCATTGATCGCCGCCTCTCCCCGCCCCTCTCAATCTTCCTTCACTGAGAGGGGCGGGGAGAGGCGGAGATCCGCGGGCAGATTGACGCGAATGGAGGCAAAGCTGCAGCTAAAAGCTCTGCCTCCATGGGCAGCAAAATCCACCGCCAAGAAATTTGTGGATTTTGCACAGAGGATTTGGGGTTTATAAACCCCTTGTTTTGCCACAGGGATGCAGCGTTTTAGCACTAGCTATAGTGCTTAACATAAAGAGAAGTTAAAAACGTGGATTTAGACTCGCTTCAGAGTCTCTGTAAAATACATAATGAGCTCTGCTGTATGCATGTACCAATCCACAGAGCTGAGTATGTAAAGTACAGGTAGTCCCTGACTTAAGAACAACCCCACCAATATGAAAATGTAAAATTTTATTGTATGGTAACAAGTGAAAACAACTTTTTCCCCCCAAAAAGACCTTGTAGTTGTTAAGAAAATCAATTTAAAAAATTCAAAGAAAAAATTAACCCTTCGCACTCTCGCCTGCAAATGTTCAAACAAATGCATTCACAGATTCACTCATCCAGGCACCACTGTTATCCCTACAGCTAAGTTAAAAGACGGGGTCTTAGTTCACAGAAGAATGCATTCTTATGCTTAGTCACCTTTACTGCGCAGAAGTACCCAGGTAAACATAGGTGTCCTAACTCTAGCCCTGTAACATGCATAGTGCAGACATGCAAACATTCATTGCATCAAACCTTTCTAGGGATTAGGAGCACACATCCTGACGTCCTCTCCTGGGACAGATAGCGCATCATACCAATCGCACAAGGGAGCTAACGTCAAGTATCCATGTGCACCATGCGCATATACCAGCATAAGCTGTGTGCATGCTGATAAAAAAACACATACAGGGGAAGGAGGGAGTGCACTGAATTAAGACCCTAGCCACAGGGGTCAGTAACAAGAAAAAAAGACACATACATCCAGGCACATCGCCTCTAGTTAGGACATCATATAAGTTATTAAGGAAAGGGAGGTGCTGAAGGGGGTGTGGCCAGAAAACAGCACAGGGGGACAGAGGTGACACAGAGAGGGACACTGAGGGCACAGAGTGACAGAGGTGACACAGAGGGGGACACTGAGGGCACAGAGGAGATACAGGGTACAGATATGGCACAGTGTTTCTACCTATGGACAGATTCGGGTTATGAACAAACATACAGTCCCTATCTCTTTTGTTAACCGGGGACTACCTGTAACATCCATTTAACTTGTAACACAAAGTATCAATATATTTTCAAGTTATTAGCTAAGATAACTCTACATGTAATGCTTAAACTATTACTACAGGGGAAATTGAGTCTCTGTATACAGTATGTTTTTGGATTACAACAGCTCAGCAAATAGATAGTAGACCAAGATTACTCCTTGTGAGCGTTAGATAATTCAAACATGACAATCTGATCCACTTGCGGTACACCATATACCTCGGAGCAAACCAGGACTTTCAGCATGGAATATTAATGTCTCTACATGTGGTGCTCCAGATGTATTCGTGCATTCAGTGAAACCATCTGTGTCTAGCCCTTGTCCTGAAAACTGGCAGAGTCCAGGACACAGATGAAAATCATGGTGCCCTATGGAACCATTGTGATGCCCCCACACTCCACTTGTGTGTCTTACCCCCCTGAACTGCTATCACACAACACAAAACTATACGCAGGGGCATTTCTAGGAATAGGCAATATAGGCCACTGTCTGAAGTGCCATTGGTTCTGCGGGGCGCCATGCCCCTGATAAAGCCCCCCCCTGAACTAAGCCCCACCCTCAAATAAGTCACACCTTCCAAGCAAAGCCACGCCCCACAGGTGTTTGTGCTTCCTTCTGCCCCCTTGTGCCTCCTGTCTCCTTGTGCCACTTTCAGTCCCCCTGTGCCATCTCTGCCCCCCCTTTGTGTCCCCCTGTGCCTCCTTCTGAAACAGTCTGTATACATGTTGGATTATTATGGCTCTGTACAAATAACAAGCTGACACATCATTGCATTCCAGCGGATCTGGAGGTGTCAAGCTTCTAACGACGACAATAGTTAATTTGCATATTTCAGCAGTGATGCATTGTGGGAGACATCTCAAGCTCACTCCAACCTGAATTATCGCAAATACTTTCTGTTTTAAGAAAGCAAACTTTTGTTTTCCATAGCATTTTAGTAAGAGGGCTTTTTGGACCATTGTAGCCCTTTACACACTCCAATGAGTTCTGGCTCACCATGAGCTTGCTGGTTAGTCACTAGTCAGTACCTCTTTAAGTGACAAGACAATATACTCTGTACAGCACTGCAGAAGATGTCAGCGATATATAAATAATAATAATAGAGTTTAAAAGGAAATAATTATGGCAGCCGCCATATCCCTCTCACTTCAGGTTCCCTTTAAAATAAACCTATTAGGCAAGAGGGGTCCAGCCGGCCAACATTGTTGGAAAAACAAAAATACTAATTCCCCTCTCAGCACCTCTATCTTTAGCGTGATGCTTAATGAACTCATCCCTCATGCCACAGCCTCGTTTAGAAAAACATGTTTGCAATCCTCCTTCTCAGCTGTGCCAATCAATCTCCCCTTCCTCTAATCCCCATTCACCATCTCCGGAATTTAGGAGGTTTCCAGATGAAGAATGGCTCTTGACTAAGTTATAGAAACACAGATACAGACGTAAAGGGGAGGGTTCAGCACTCTGATTTGCTAAGGTTTTTCATTCACAGGACAGGTGGTGGATTCACCGGGCGTCACATGCTGCTCTGTGAGCAACTCTTGTGGGTGGCAAGAGTATGTCAGTCCCTCTCCACCTTTCTCCTGCTGGAAGAGAGCAGCAGTAAATTCTTGTGACGGAGGCAACAGACAGGTTTATCGGTCACTGCATAGCTTTGTGATGCATCATGCAATGCACATCTATGGGTCAACAGATTGTTGTATTAAAGGGAACTGAGGATCATTTTTAACCCCCAGGGTAGCTCAAGAGCAAATTAAAAATGCATGCTAAAAATGTGGCCTAATATTAAAAAAAACTTTTATTTTACCTCATCTTTTTACATTTTCAGGGTTAATTACAGGCAATATTCTATTTCCTCTGCCTCCTCTGTCAGCAAGCCATCCACAAGCAACAGACATTGGAAGGCAAATAAGGACTCTTCTAATTAGACTTAATTGCCCACAAGCTAGGATCAAACAATTCAAACAAACTTATTCAGAATTAGAGAGGGGGAGGAGGGAGAACACTGTGCTTTAAACAGATCAGATAAGTCACACTTGATGACAGCGCAGGGACAAGGTCCTCCAGCACCCAAGGCTGAGACACCAAAGTGCGCCCCTCCATCCCTCCCACCTCAGCCGTCACACACTGATTGCTATTAGACTAAGAGGGCCACAGGGCCCACAACCTCCCCAACACCTTAATATCTAGTTATCTGGCTTGCAGTCACTGCCATGTATCCCCTTTTCTTATTTCTTTCTGCTTCAAACACAATTAGGAATGACAGCTGAATGAATTGTGCGCCCCCTCCTACACTGCGCCCTGAGGCTGGAGCCTCTCCAGCCTATGCCTCGGCCCGGCCCTGCTTGATGAACTTCACACCAGCCCCAGATAATGGCAGTGAAAAGGGAGCAGGGTGGGAGTTAACGTCTCAAACATGCCCGCCCTTTTATCTATTTGAAACCAGGAGCTGCTAAGATCCCTTTAAGGCCTCTTTTCTGCAAGCTGCTGAAGGCAGTGAATTCACCACCTGTCAGCTGCTCCTGTTCATCGACCAGGCACTTAGTAGCGCTCGGCACAGGTGAAAAGGGAGAAAGGGATGTAAACATTGGAGGGACCTCACCAGTAGCATAGCTAGAGATTATGGGGCCTTATAGCAAAACTTTCATGGGACCATCAGAAGTAGGCCCTCTTGAGCAATGCTGCCTGCCCCTACCCTATGGATAGGAGTTAAATGAGCAATTTACATTCTCATGTGATCCCCACTACATACAGTCCATGGGCAGTTAGATAGTCAGAGGGTGGAGGAACACAAGAAAGTTAATAGTGATTACATCAAGCACCACCTGGGCATCCTCTACTCCAGGGCCTCAAAGCAGCTGCTATGGCTATTGGAACGCCCCCGGACCTTATCACAGTTTTTTTGGGGGGAAGAGGGGGTTATGATTTGTAGTTATGTCCCTGAGTTCTTGAATTCTACCTTCAGGGCCACCACTGGAAGTCCAAAGGTACCTGTGTATGGCTGTAGTTTATGTCTTGTCCATAGAACAAGTCAAGAGCAGTAGACCTAGGCAACTGAGACCGCCTGGCGATGCAAAGTGGAAGAATCCACATGTCCTTCGTGGCTTAGTAAATCAGGCTTAGTCTGATGAGCTCAGGGGCCTCCACTTACAGCGCAGCGATCATCCATATTACAGCCACCGGCCAGCACGCCAGATGCTTTGCATTTTCTCGCGGCAGCTTGCGTTTTATGCGTGCAATAACGGCCCCCGCTGGGGGAAGCATCCAGGCTTAACGTGGGCTTACTGGTTGGAAGAAAAAGAGATATATTATGGGCACGTAATGGCAGCAGGATTCCTTTGTACTCCATAATTTAAAAAGTGTACTAATTGCTACCTTCCACATATAAAATACGTGTGCTGGGGATCACAAGGTATTTGAAGGTTTAAAGGGATACTATCATAAAAGTTCAATAACAAATTATTCCCATCCCCGTATAAACTTAAAAGTGCATAACCATGTTGCCTATAGATACCAGCACAGTCTAAAAGTTCTTTTTATCACACATAGGCGATATCGCTGCTCCCCTGCGGCTTTTGATGTACATGACTACATTGTAAGATTCCTAAATACTTCGAAGGTTTGCTCTGTGTGAGTTTCCAAAATGCAGATTCTAAACTGTTGTGGGTCTAGTTTTTCATATGGGGGCATATGACACTGATGCAGGTCTAAGAACTGTTGTCTGCTGGGAACAGAAGGGGTGGAGCCACGCATCGCGAGGGGCTGAGACATGGATTGCGAGGGACAGAGCTAGGCATCAGGACTGGTGCTCTGGCTGCTGATTGGCGCTCCAGGCCATTGCCTGTAGTGCCTGCGCCTTGAAGCACCCTGGACAGGAACCAGGCAAGATGATGAGGCACAGCGTTATGACAATGTCCCTCTCTCAGCACCCAAGGCAGAGATCCTTAAGTTTGCACCCAAATACCCATCAGGCCTTGCTTCTTGGTCAAGCCTTGGGTGCTCCCCCCCCCTCTCCCAATTACCTGCTTCAGCTGATATTAACAGCTACTCATGGGGCCACCCTTCTCCTTTCCATTGAAATGTTTACAGCTAGTTCACTTTGGTTGAATGAGACAGGTTCTTCCCATTTAACCTCTTCCTCAGTCATTCATACACATGATTAGATGTTCACACGCTCCCAAGATGCCCCCTTTCCCAAGTCTGCCTCTTAATTCAACGACCCACTAGTGTATAACATTAAATTTAGACCTGGTCAAAACGTCTGATCTGAATACTTCAAGCAGACAGAGACAAATGACAGTGCTCAAGGCTGCACCTGTAATGTGTATACCATTTATGATTAGCAGCACAAGTAATATTATGTTTTTATTGCTAGACTAGTGTTAGGCCTTCCCCGAGGGGGTCCATCATCGCTGTGGGGAAGTCTATTAGGTAATAATCTGTGCACACATTATTTACTGAAGCTAACACCCTCCTTTGCCTGTTTTGAGTGCTAGGTGTATAATATAGTCCAGTTACTGGAGCTCTGCACATCCATGCAGATAGATCATTCAGGTATATCTTCTGTTTGAAAGCGTAGCCATGTCTCCCACCGTACAAAGTGATCTGAATACTTATTATGGGTCAGTGCCTCAATACCGAGATATATCAAGTAGACAAGGACCTCAAAAACACAAAACAAAAAAAAGACAACCTGGAGACAGGGGCGGCGCCAGGGGGGTGCTCGGGGGTGCTCAAGCACCCCCTAGAATTGTCCAAGCACCCCCTGGCGTGAACTGACTTCAGCCGTCTAAGAGACGCCGAGTCAGTTCACAGCGGCAGCCCGGAGCAGCAGGCAGGGCTACGGTAAGATGGCCGCCCGAAGCCCTGCTCTGCAGACTTCGAGTCTGCAGTGCAGGGTTTCGGGCAGCCATTTTCCCGTAGCCCTGCTCTCAGCATGCAGGCAGAAAGTAACCTGACGTCCGGAAAGAAGAGGATCGTGGGAGCTGCGCGCCACAAGGAGGTTGGGACAGGAGGTCGGGAAAGAAGGTTTTCTGGCTGTAGGTGAGTAAATGGGTTTTTCTTTTCTTTTTCAGGTGGTACTGCTGATTGTGGTCAGAACTGCTGAGGAAGGATCATATCTGCTACCGATTGTGCATATTGGGGTCATATCTGCTACCGATTGTGCATATTGGGGTCATATCTGCTACCGATTGTGCATATTGGGGTCATATCTGATAACGATTGTGCATATTGGGGTCATATCTGCTACCGATTGTGCATATTGGGGTCATATCTGCTACCGATTGTGCATATTGGGGTCATATCTGCTACCGATTGTGCATATTGGGGCCATATCTGCTACCGATTGTGCATATTGGGGCCATATCTGCTACCGATTGTGCATATTGGGGCCATATCTGCTACCGATTGTGCATATTGGGGCCATATCTGCTACCGATTGTGCATATTGGGGCCATATCTGCAACCGATTGTGCATATTGGTGTCATATCTGTTACCTATTGTGCATATTGGGGACATATCTGCTACCGATTGTGCATATTGGGGCCATATCTGCTAACAATTGTGCATATTGGGGTTATTGAACGTGTTTTTTGTTCAAATCTGCTCACATTACGTGTATTTTCTTGAGAAAACCTGCACAATTATGTGAATTTTCTAGGGAAAGGGTCACCAAAACTT
Organism: Hyperolius riggenbachi; assembly: GCF_040937935.1. Taxonomy (NCBI): domain Eukaryota; kingdom Metazoa; phylum Chordata; class Amphibia; order Anura; family Hyperoliidae; genus Hyperolius; species Hyperolius riggenbachi. Next base: position 260,668,488 of record NC_090654.1, on the reverse strand, counting down.
GGACCCTCTGTCTTTGCGTTGCACTTTTAAAGGGAACCCAAGGTGAGAATAATATTGAGGCTGCCATATTTATCTCCTTTTAAGTAATACCAGCTGCCTGGCTGCCGTGTTGGTCCTCTGCCTCTAATTCTTTCAACCATAGACCCTGAACAAGCATGCAGCAGGTCAGGGGTTTCTGACAATATTGTCAGAACTGACAAGATTAGCTGCATGCTTGTTTCTGGTGTAATTCAGTTCACTACTGCAGCCAAATAGATCAGCAGGGCTGCCAGGCAACTAGTATTGTTTAAAAGGAAATAAATATGGCAGCCTCCATATAACTCTCACCCCGGGTTCACGTTAAATTACAGTTAGCCCCGCCCTCATCCGGTCATGACCACGCCCATTTTTTTGCCACAGGTTTTAGCCACACCCATTTTTTGCCCATCAGCTGCCCCGGAAATTGGTCCAGCACCTGCATAGCACCCCCTAAAAAAAATTCCTGGAGCCGCCACTGCCTGGAGACAATATGGTAGTAAATAAAATAAACGAGGTCTAGAACAATAAAACAAAATGCTACCTAAAAACAGAGTTTTCCTGAAGACAAGCACAAAGTGGTAAGAGGTGCCCAGTGGTATATAAAACTGAGTTAAAGTGGACCTTCAGGGCTGGAACCCACAGGAGCGCTTTTGGCAGCGTTTTGGCAGCACTGCGATACGCTAGCAGTTTGCCAAAACGCTCAGCTGATGTTAATGGATGGGGCAACTTCCACAGGAGCGTTTGCGTTTCTCAGAAACGCAAACGCAGGACGTGCAGCATTTTGGGAGCGTTAGCGCTTCAATGTAAAGTATTGAACCGCTAGCGGAAACGCTCAGCAAAACCTAAACTGAGCGGTTTTGCTAGCGTTTTGCGGTTCAGCACACTGTAACAAAATGAAAAATAATTCACAGGACCAATCAGGATAAAAACGCAAAACGCTACGCACCCGCTGGGCAAAAAAATACAATGTTGCAAAACACGACCAAAAACGCGCATGAATCCGCTTGCAAACCGCTCAGACAAAACGCTAGCGGTTGCGTTTTGCGTTTGCGGTTTTCAGTGGGTTCCAGGCCTAAGGGTGCGTTTCCACTAACGCGAATTCGCATGCGTTCCCCGCATGCAAATTCGCATAACCAATAAAAGTGAATGAGCCTGTGTCCACTTGTCAGGAAAACGGAGCGTTTTCTTGTGCAGGAAAAATCTGCTCAGCAGAGCCATCCGAATTCGGACACCGCACACACGCATGCGATTCGCATACAATGTATTTAATAGGGAATTCGCATGGTGTTTTTTCATGCGAATTTTCATGCGAATTCGCATACGATTTCGCATGGAATCAATGAAAAAGCACACAGGCACTGACATGGTTAAATTCGCACACAGCGTCATCCATGCGAAATCGTATGCGAATTTGCGGTAAAATTCGCATACAACCGCATGCGATTTCGCTCCTGCATGCGAATTCGTCCGCGGAGAATCCGCAGCGATTTCCCACCGCACTAGTGGAAACGCACCCTCACTCTCGCACAGGACATGAGGAATACTTAGAGAAATGCACCCTGGATGTATGTAGAGAGTTTAGCCTGTCTAATTCCTGCTCACCTGTGTCTAATCACAAGTTGTAATTTGATCTCTCCCATTTCTCACCTGACTGCCACGGCAGATAAAACAGATAAACTCATTTGAAAGCACAGTATGTTAACAATATGGCTGCTTCCATGAAAGCAGGGAGTAGAAACAATAGAGATTTGTTTTAGGATTTGTATCAGCTGTAACAAATACATGTTTTTCTTTAAAGGACCACTCTGGGGAAAAAGTAAGCAGTCAAACTATAACAGAACTGACAGGTTTTGGACTAGTCCACCTCCTCATGGAGGATTCTCATATTTTTCTTTGTTTTCAAAAGCATTTCCTGAATGGCAGTTGCTAACTGATAAAATAGTATACAAGTGAGTTGGGAGGCTGGCTGGCATCTATTTTGGCAGTTAAACTGCTGTGCAGGAAAAGCTGTTGAACACAACGAAAACCTTGATAATCCCCCATGAGGGGATTTTAGTGCTGTCAGATTTAAACTGCTTACTTTTTTCGCTGGGGTGGTCATTTAAAGGTTATTGTGCTGTTGCGTATCTTATAGAGAAAAGAGGAAGTTCTGAGTTCAGGTCCACTGTAAAATCACATAAAATAAAAAGGGAGAGGTGGCTTACATCAATTACGACAATTTCATAACACAATGAAATGTATTTAGCATAGGCAATGCATTTCGTGGATCTGAGCCCACTTCCTCAGGCCAATTGCAGTGCAAAGGTGAAGTGATCGGTTGCCCCTCATGCAGTCCACCTTTGTGAGTAAGCTTTTATCTTTTACCACTCTATACCATATACCATTCTATAACATATTGCGCTATTTGGGCTCCCATTGTCTCTGTGCTTTCTTTTTAAGGTTTCAAAGCACCCCAATACATTCACGTTCTGTCCATTATGTTGGTTGTTTGGGCATTTCAACCTGTCCCTACTCAGTTATAGTGGACCCTTATTTCTGGAGGTTGAACTCTGGTGTACTCGTACTTTCTTAATTCTGAAGTCTGCACTCAGGTAAAGCAGACTCCCTGAATTCTGAATGTTGCACTCAGCTGTAGCAGAAGGTTGCATTCCTGAAGACAGGAAGGTACCAAGTTGCCAGGAGGTGCCCAAGTATGTTAAAAAGTTTAACCATTTAATGACAATATAGCGGATTAAAACGTCCTGTTTGCTCGTTACCGCCGCCGCTCCGCACGTGTGCGCGTCGCTCCCGCCGCCATTTCCATCGGGACTCCTTGTTCAGTGATTGGGGAAGAGGATTGAGCAGTCCTCTACTCAATCGCAGTGCCTGGAATGAATGGAGGTGACCGCGATCAGCAGCCACGTCCACAAGTAAAATGTAAAAAAAAAAAAAGTGAACACTTCCTATAAAACGAGAAAGTGTGCAAAGTGGCCAAAAAGTAAAATTACACATACAGGCAAATACTTACACATACACTAATAATAAATATTAATAAAATGAATAACTGACACTTCCAAAGTCAAAGTCCCCCCCCAAAAAAAAATAAATCAGTTTAAAAATGTTTTATATAAATAGTTGCCTTAGGGACAGCTTTTTTTATTCTATATTTTATGAGGGAAAATTACTACTCCTTTATTACATAGGGGCTTGTGATTATAGACCAGGCAATAACAAAATAGGAAAAAAACACCTATATTTCAAAATAATATATTGGCGCCATACATTGTGATAGGGACATAATTTAAATGGTTTAATTATTGGAACAACTGGGCAAGTAAAATGTGTCAGTTTTATCCACAGGAGAACGTTTAATTTTAAAACTATAATGGCCGAAAACTGAGAACTAATGATTTTTTTCCATTATTTTCCTATTTTTCCCATTAAAACGCATTTAGAATAAAAAAAATTCTTAGCAACATGTACTATCCACAGAATGCTTAATTGGTGGCGAAAAAAGGAGGTATAGATCATTTTCTTGTGATAAGTACTAATAAAGTTATTAGGGAATAAAATAGAGGAGCACTGACAGGTGAAAATTGCTCTGGTCCGTTTGGGTAAAAACCCTTAGGGCCCGTTTCCACTTGTGCGTTGCGATCCCGTCGCGGAAAAAACATCAACGAATCCGCATGCGGGTGTGGATTCATTCGCGTTTCCATGCTGATTTTCACACGGAATCGCTCGCGTTTGCGCTATGCGATTTTAACCATGTCAATGCCGGCAAGCATTGCCATGGGTTTTCACGCGGAAACGCACACGGAAACGTTGGGAAAACTGCAAGTCTAAAATGCTTGCGGTTTTCCTATTACATTACATTACCGGCGATTCGCGCGCGGGTGTACGGTATGCGAATTCTGACGGCTCGCCGTGCAGATTTTTTCTGCACAGCAGACCGCACAGAATTCCTGACAAGTGGAAACAGTCCCATCCATTCGTACTGGTTATGCGAATCTGCATTCAGGAAACGCATGCAGATTCGCTCTAGTGGAAACGGGCCTTTAGGGGTGTAGTGGTTAAAAACTATTTCAAAAGAAGGACACAATCCATGGTTAAAGGGAACCAGAGACGCCAGGAAAAAGATTTATACATACCTGGGTCTTCCTCCAGCCCCATACGCACGGATCACTCCCACACCGCCGTCCTCCGCTTCCTGTATCAGCCAGTTCCGGGTCCTGTAGTTTCGGCGAGTCGGCGTCAGCACGCGGCCAATTGTCCGCATCACCGGGGCTCCCAGCATACCATTACGCGTGCGGATGCATACTGCGCAGCTGCACGCGTAAGGGTATGCTGAGAGCCCCTGTGATGCGGACAATTGGCCGCGTCCACCGATAACCGCTGGAAGTGACGGGACCCGGTACCGGCGGATCCAGGAAGCAGAGGATGGCGGCGTGGGAGCGATCCAGGCTTATGGGGCTGGAAGAAGCCCCAGGTATGTATGAAATCTTTTTTTCATTTTCTAAGTCCGGCGTCTCTGGTTCCCTTTAAAGCCAAATGGTTTATTGAAGCACTTTGACAACACATTTCACGTGTAATTCTCCACTTAGTTCTTTGAGTTTTTCCTAATAATCTCATACTGTTCTGTCAATTTCCCTTTAGAATAATGTGAACAAATCCACATTATATAATTCTTGCTCAACCAACACAAGCACCCGACGTTCCGGCAAGTTTTGTCATTTGAGAGGTTGTAGGTTACACATTGTGAAATGTTTTCCCTAATAGATGTAGAGCTTTGGCAAACGCTTGAATAATGAGATATTTCTGTGAGCCCGCCAGATCTTATAGCGCTTAATTACTACCACCTTGTGTTGTGTGGAAGTACTATCTAGAAGTCACGTCAATTTACAAAGCCTGACATGACATACTTGGTGGAGCTCTGAAGATGAGGTCATCAGACTGTGTCAATGTAGACAGGAGAATAAGGCTGGACCATTGATAAGATGAACAAAACAATTTCATATCTCACAGAGGGAAACTGATGTCGGTGATGCCAGAAACACATTTTTTAAGATTCTTAATATATTACATGTAAGATTAATTTTGTTTGTTTTAAAATTAAATCTTAAGTTGGCCTAACCAATTTCTAGCGGAAAATTGTTCGAGCGATCAGATAATTCTGATCGGAAGTGTAATCCTTCACTACACCATCAACAAACCAATCTTTGCTTCCTTCCTATACATCACAACCGACAAGAAAATCCAAATTTTGGTTCGATGAAATCAATTTTATAATCATTCGTAATCAATTGTGCCCATCAGTGGAGATTATTTACAACCAATCTGATCAGAATTTCTGTTTTTCACTAGAAATTTGACCGTTAGTAGCCACTTTAATGAGAATTCATTAAAAAAAAGTAGGTTACTTTGATCAATGTTCAATTGCTTTGTTGTCAAGGGTGAGGCTCCATCCCTAGTTTTGTATTACAGCAAGCAGAGTGGAGAGAGGGATAATAGATTGAGGACGGTTTCAGACTGAGTATTGGTGGTAGCGGCTCTGTGCAGCCCCCGGGCCGCAGCGCACCACCAAAAACATGCTTTTGGGGGCCCAGTCTAGTAGCCGGCCAAGCAGGAAGAGACACTCACTTCCTGTGGCCAAAGCTATCGCGTGTGCTGAAGCGTATTGCTAAAATACTCTTCCGCGCATGCGCATGGTAACGTAGATCTGCCTTCGCGTCTGTGATGCAGCGAAAACGTCACTTCTGTCTCATCACGCCACACCCCCTCGGTATGAAAGATTGCATCGAACCGTCCCAGTGTTAAAGGGCACTGAATCTAATGACCAGTAGGGCACTGTGATAAGGCGGGTAAACAAGCAGGCCCGTTTTTAGGGCGAGTTGTGTGGCCACCCAGGATGCAGCGCTGGAGGAGGGAGCATCTGCCATCCTTTGTACCATTGTATACATCTATTGTCCAGTGCTGCGTTATATGTTGGTGCTTTATAAATACAATAGTGTAAATACTACTAATAATAGTGTCTTCTGAATGGAATGCTTCTTTACATCCTCCCCAGTGCCTCAGTATTGCAGCCATGGGAGAATGAGAGGTGCTAGTCTGTAGCATCAGCTGGGGATTTATCCCTCTGCAGACAGCGACGTTCTGCTGACTGCTTGCTATATTTTTGTAGGCAACTTTAGAATTTTATTTGGTGACAGAATCCCCTCAGGCACTTCACGCCTCCTAATGGTTTATGTGTGTGTTGTCAGTGGTTTGGTTACTTTCGCATGTTAATTGTACATTGTCATTGTGTTTTCCTCATCACATAAGGCTTGTATGCGCCAGGAGAAAAAAACATTAACCTCTTGACGACCAGCTAACGCCGATTGGCGTAAACTGGTCGTCTGCGGGTTACCATGGAAACGGCCGCTCGATCGAGCGGCCTTTCCATGTCAGTTCACGGAGGGTGTCTCCGTGAACAGCCGGAGAGCCGCCGATGGCGGCTCGCCGGCAAAATGTAAACAGGCGGGGAAGAAATCCCCGCTGTTTACATCATACGGCGCTGCTGCACAGCAGCGCCGTAAGGCAGATCGGCGATCCCCGGCCTCTGATTGGCCGGGGATCGCCGGCATATGATAGGCTGAAGCCTATCCTTCAATGCGCAGGACGGAAATCCGTCCTGCGCAGCACACAGGGGAAGGGAGAGGGAGGGAGCTGGCGAGAGGGTGGAAAGCGCTGCGGAGGGGGGCTTTGAAGAGCCCCCCCCGCTAAGCAACTGCAGCCGGCGGCGATCAGACCCCCCCAGCAGGACATCCCCCTAGTGGGGAAAAAAGGGGGGTAGTCTGATCGCCCTGCTGCACTCCTGATCGGTGCTGCGGGCTGTAGAGCCCACGCAGCACCGATCAGTGTAAAATGCCCTGGTCGGCAAGTGGTTAAAGAGGACCTCCATACAAAAAATAAAAATCCTGCAGCGCTGCTGTAATGAAAAGTTATACTGTATTTACCTCCGGAGTCTTGTCCCACGAAGCTGCCCCGAAGACCCCGCATCACTACGCTTTTGATGCTTGGCCCTGCCTCCCCTCTCTCCTCCAAGAAAAACGCCAAGCTATTTACTGTATTAAATTGCTGGACATTTTTTTCTTGGAGGAGAGAGGGGAGGCGGGCCATGCGAATCTATAGAGACTTGCACAGTTCATGCGATGCAGTGCGCCAGAAGTATCTAAGTTGCCGCAATCCCGGTGAATAGGCTTCTGCGTGTTACAGCATAGTCCGGGCCTACCGCAGGGCTTATGCAGCAATGCAAGTCAATGGGTGGTGCAGTCGGTGTGCATGACGGAAGCGCAGTGCGACGTGGTGCGCATGTGTGGACCGACGGGAATCCCACTGATGCACTTCTTGTCCAGCAGGGAGTATGTCATTAGCCGGGGGGGTGCTATGCATGCACGTGGCCCTATCGCTTCACCATGGCGCAGGGTCATTTGAAGGCTGATTTATGCAGCGCTTGCATCCCAAACAGGCCTAAAGGAAGTGTAAAGTGAATAAAAAGTGTCCAGTTTAACTTACTTGAGGATTTTTCAGCCCCCTGTAGTTCTTTTGGTCCCTCACCATTGTTCCGCTCTACTCCGATCAGCAGCAATGCCTCTCCAAAAGCTGCATGTGCGCCCCCTGGCCACGTGCCTCCTATTCGCGCTCTTGAGATCCGGAGTGTTCTGCACTTGCACAGTTCATAACAATTGCACCTGCATATGCGCCACACGCTTGCAATCGAGGAGGCGTGTGACCATGGCTGTGCATTAGCCCGCGTCTCAGTCAGCCAGCTTTCAGTAGAGCACTGCTGCTGAATGGAGTAGAGGATAATGACTGCGAGGGACCAGAAGGACTAAGAGGCTGGAAGATATATGCAATTTAGGGTAGTTTTATCCTTTGTTTTTTTATTTGTTGCTATGCGGTGCAATGCTCCAGCCGCATCACAACACCAAAAATGTCAATCATATGTCCCTGCGGCAAAGTAGGCCGACAGGCTCATATGCATAGCGCCACCTGCTGTTCAGTGATGTACTCCCTGCTGGGCAGGCATCCATGCTTGTGCCCATATTTTAAAGGTATTTGTATTGACCTGAACAAGCAGCTGAGACCCCTGAAACGCATTGTCCTTTTAATCGTGCTTAATACCATATTTTTTTGGACTATAAGACGGTCCTGACCATAAGACGCACCTAGGTTTAGAGTACAAAAATCAGGGGAAAAGTATATATATATACTAAACCTGGTACATCCATGGTGAAGGGGCATCTCGTGGATTATGCCCCCTTTGTACCTTATGCTCCCTTGTACCTCTTGTGTCTCCCTGTGTCTGCCTCTGTCCACCTTGTGTGCTCCTCTATTGTCCCCTTGTGTCTTCCTCTATGCCCCTTTGTGTCCACGTTGTGTCCTCCTCTATTCCTCTTTGTGTTCCCCTTGTGTCCTCCTCTATTCCCCTTTGTGTCCCCCTTGCGTCCTCCTCTATTCCCCTTTGTGTCCCCCTTGTGTCCTCCTCTATGTCCCTTTGTGTCCCCCTTGTGTCCTCCTCTATGCCCCTTTGTGTCCCCCATGTGTCCTCCTCTATGCCCCTTTGTGTTCCCCTTGTGTCCTCCTCAATGCCCCTTTGTGTCCCCCTTGTGTCCTCCTCTATTCCCCTTTGTGTCCCCCATGTGTCCTCCTCTATGCCCCTTTGTGTTCCCCTTGTGTCCTCCTCTATTCCCCTTTGTGTCCCCCTTGTGTCCTCCTCTATGTCCCTTTGTGTCCCCCTTGTGTCCTCCTCTATGCCCCTTTGTGTCCCCCATGTGTCCTCCTCTATGTCCCTTTGTATCCCCCTTGTGTCCTCCTCTATGCCCCTTTGTGTTCCCCTTGTGTCCTCCTCAATGCCCCTTTGTGTCCCCCAGGTGTCCTCCTCTATGCCCCTTTGTGTCCCCCATGTGTCCTCCTCTATTCCCCTTTGTGTCCCCCATGCGTCCTCCTCTATTCCCCTTTGTGTTCCCCTTGTGTCCTCCTCTATGCCCCTTTGTGTCCTCCTCTATGCCCCTTTGTGTCCCCATGTGTCCTCCTCTATTCCCCTTTGTGTTCCCCTTGTGTCCTCCTCTATGCCCCTTTGTGTCTTCCATGTATCCTCCTCTATGCCCCTTTGTGTCCCCATGTGTCCTCCTCTATTCCCCTTTGTGTCCCCCTTGTGTCCTCCTCTATGCCCCTTTGTGTCCCCCTTGTGTCCTCCTCTATGCCCCTTTGTGTCCTCCTCTATGCCCCTTTGTGTCCCCATGTGTCCTCCTCTATTCCCCTTTGTGTTCCCCTTGTGTCCTCCTCTATGCCCCTTTGTGTCCTCCATGTATCCTCCTCTATGCCCCTTTGTGTCCCCATGTGTCCTCCTCTATTCCCCTTTGTGTCCCCCTTGTGTCCTCCTCTATGCCCCTTTGTGTCCCCCTTGTGTCCTCCTCTATGCCCCTTTGTGTCCTCCTCTATGCCCCTTTGTGTCCCCATGTGTCCTCCTCTATTCCCCTTTGTGTTCCTCTTGTGTCCTCCTCTATGCCCCTTTGTGTCACCATTGTGTCCTCCTCTTTGCCTCTTTGTGTCCCCCTGTGTCCTCCGTTTGTCCCCCTGTGTCTTCCTCTGCATGGGCACAGTACAGGGAGTCTCTGACATTGCGGCGGGTTGGATGTTCGTATTGGCAGGCATTCACAAGTCAGGAACTCCCTGCATTTGGACTATAAAATGCAGTGACTTTTCCCCCACTGTGGGGGAAAAAGGGAGTCCAAAAAATACAGTAAATCATGTACTCTTTTTACATTTACCCTGTGGTTTGGGTTCTTACATCTGGAGTGGTAAAGACACCTCCCTCCCCCTTATTACATGTTGTTTCTTTGCATTACCTATTTTTGGGCGCCTCCGCCCCCCAGTACGCTTGGTTTATATGTCCATTAGGGATGGTCAATGAAATGCAGATAATTCAAGTTGATGCAGGATTATGCTAATTCTGTATGAAAATATAGGCAGCTTGAAAACATCCCAATCAAATTCCGGCTACCAGGGGCGTGTTGGAGGGGGGTTTGATTGGTTCATCCAGCTACTAGAGTAGTATTGAATAAGAATGTGATTGGTTCAACCGGCTACCAGGTGAGTTGTGGATGGGGATTCAATTGGTCCAACCAGCTACCAGGGGAGAATTAGATGGGGATTGGATTGGTCCATCCAGCTACCAGGGGAGAATTAGATGGGGATTGGACTCATGGACTGGTCCATCCAGCTACCAGGGGAGCATTGGATGAGGAATCAGTTGGTCCAACCAGCTACCAGGGAACATTGGATGGGAATTTGATTGATCCAACCAGCTACCAGGGGAGGATTAGATCGGGATTGAATTGGTCCAACCAGCTACCAGCAGAGCATTGGATGAGAAATCAGTTGGTCCAACCAGCTACCAGGGGAACATTGGATGGGGATGTGATTGGTCCATCCAGATACCAGCTACAAGGGAAGCATTGGAGAGGGCCTTTGGACCATAGTGTAAAACAGTTGTGGTTCCTCTTGCTCTGTCTCCCCTGGCAACTGTGAGAGATGCTCCCCAATAGTTACGCCACTGTGCATAATTGTCAGATTTCAGAGTCTGGAACTGAATGTCTGTTATGTAGGATGGGGAGGTGGGGGGATGTTATTATGTATCATGTTACCTATGCAGGTATGCTCTGCAGTGAATTCCTGTAATGGATTTTTGAGGACGAGTGGAAAGGAGACAAGGTGCCTGGAATTTATGCCAAAACGACAAACTGTGCCCAGTCCTCTCCGACTCACCGCGCTCCCTCAGGATAATCGCATCATGCTGATGAACGCAGCAGAACAACTCTAATGTGACTATAATTAACAGAAATGTGGAGAATCCTCCCATCCCACCAATGATCTCATCCGCTAAACGCTGGTCTACAGACATTAATCCAAGCTACGCGGAACATTCACATTGCCCAAAACAAGGACAATTTCTGCAGACGGCATCAGCATTCCATGCAAACCATGATCAGTCCACTCAGCCTTTGTGTAATTTAGAACATTTGGAGAGTTTAAAGAGGAACCTTAACCCAGGACTGAACTTCATTCCAATCAGTAGCTGAGAAATCTTTATCTTTTCTCGAACAGATCATCAGGGGGGTCTGTATGGCAGATATTGTGGTAAAACCCCTCCCACAGTGTGATGTCATGACAATGGTCCTGACAGGTTTTCTGTCTGTGAAACTTGTTGCATTGTGGGAAATAACAGCTGTTTCCAACTACCAGGCAAGCAATACCTCCCTCTGTGGTTAGAACTCTCAGCAACGAACATTCTGTACAGATCACCTGGAAAGACTAAAGTTTTCACCACCAGCGATACATTTCAGAATGTAAATCAGGAAGAGGAAATATTTTACAATAGGAAAACACTGACTAAATAATCTATAAATGATTATTGTAAAAAAAATAAGCAATTGTCTTCATTATGCTATTTTCACTACAGTTCCTCATTCAAGGACATCCGAGGTGGAAATAAACTGATAAGAAAAACAATTGTATCTGTCCTCCTTCTCTAAAATGACTTTTTTTTATATATCCCACAGTTTAATTTCATATTTAAACCTAGTTTTTACGTTTTTACTGTTTCATTGTCTCTGCTCAATGACCTACATTGAAGTAAGCTAGAGATTAAATCTAAGAATAATTCACCCTTTTTATCTCTTTCCTGATCTCATAAACCATTTACTGACAGGAAAGTGTTTTATGGCTGTAATTACTTATCAGTGAGGGTTATGCTATAGGTTGACCCAGTCCGACCTGATCTCGACAAGGATAGAAACTGTCACTTGCATACCTGATGTTTAACTCATTCAGGCAGAGAAAGAAAAAAGGAACACAGCCTAGTTATTTGTGTGCTTGGCACTGTACATACACATGTACATCTCATCATGTCACATGGTCACCTCTGTTGTCCTTTAAGGAATTTTATGTGTCAGAGGAGAGGCAGGCAGCCTCTCTTTATGTCAACTGTCAACACTCTTCATTGCATTGTAGATCTCACTGCCTTCTTAAAAAGACCGGTCACCTACAGTGCAAGTCTGCTTGTATTATTCAGTTACATATCACAGAATACGCTAACAATTTTCCTTGGCCAAGAAACGGGGGAAGCAGGAAATTTGGGCGCCGGAAGCTAATAGACGAAGGGGCCCTGTAGGTGCTAATGCAAATATCAGACAAAGCCAGACGTCTAACCAAAATGTTTAATTTTTGAAAATCAGATATAGCGTTTTCAATTTTTTTCTCTTTTGTATTTACAATTTTTTATTTTTTTAAAATTATAAGGTTAGGAAGGGGGGGGGGGGGGATTTAGAGTTAGGCATCAGGAAGTGTGGTTTTAGGGTTACACACCACCAGGGGGGGGGGGGGGGGGGCACGGAGTTGGGGGGTTTAGGGTTGGGCATCAGGCAGGGGGGTTTTAGGGTTAGGCTTCAGGATGGGGTGTTTTAGGGTTAGGCACTACTCGGGGGGAGGGGGTTAAGGTTAGGCAACAGGAAGGGGGGGTTTAGGGTTAGGTGTCTGGAAGGAGCCCAGGTTAGTGAAACTTTCATTTTTCGGATTGCCTCATGTATTCATTAAAGGACCACTATTGCGAAAAAGTGTAAAATTTAAAATAAATGTAAACACATGCAAATAAGAAGTACATTTCTTGCAGAGTAAAATGAGCCATAAATGACGTTTCTCCTATGTTGCTGTCACTTACTATGTTGGCGCGAAAGGTTTTGGACTAGTCCATCTCTCCACAGGGGATTCTCAGCATGTCCTTTATTCTTTATATAGACACTCCCTGAAAAAGATTTATACAAAGATGCTGGCCAGCCTCCCTGCTCACCGTACATCTTTTGTGGAAGTTGGACGGAGCAACTGCCATTCACTAATTGCTTTTGAAAATAAAGAAAACCCTGAGAATCCCCCATGATGAGATGAGCTGGCCTAAAACCTGTCGGTTCTGTCAGATTTCTATTACCTACTGTAAGTGACAGCAACATAGGAGAAAAGTAATTTATGTCTCATACAGCGCTGCGTAATATGTTGGCGCTATATAAATCTAATAAATAATAATAATAATAATAATTTTACTCTGGGAAAAATGTACTTGTTAATTGGACACGTTTACATGTACTTTAAAATTTACGATTTTCGCGATAGGAGTCCTTTAAGTTCTGTTAATTCACCCTGCTTCTTGCTTTTACTGATGGCTAACATGGTTCAACACTCTACTGCTTCTGAATGTTCTTCATTACAAGTTACTACAGCAGTTCTCAGTGATAAAAATGTAAGGTTTGAAGCATTACTGCCCTCCAGAGGATACAAATGGTAGTTGGTTATATTATCGTTTAGGCAGGAAGTTTTGAATTCGAATAATATTGCTTTTTGAACCTAAACTGAGAAGGTTATGGATTTTTCCTTTTAAAATAATACCAGTTGCCTGACTTTCCTGCTGATCCTGTGTCTCTAAGGCCCTGTTCACATTAGCAAACGCGGACAGCCGTTCGTTCGGAACGCACCCCATCCACGTTTGTATGCGTTGCGTGGCTGATCCCATTCAACCGCGCGTCTCTGGAAAAATGCATGCAGCATGCGTTCCCAGACCGCACTGGTCCGGAACGCAGGCAGTGGGAACATCAGACAGTGCACTCTCTGCACTGTCTGATGTCGTGCTTGTCGGCCTCCAGCATGCATTCCCGAAACGCGGATGGAAACGCGCACAGTGTGAACGGGGCCTAATACTTTTAGCCACCGCCCCTCAACAAGCATGCAGATCAGGTGCTCTGACTGAAGTCAGACTGGATTAGCTGCATGATTGTGTCAGGTCTGAGATTCAGCCACTACCGCAGCCAAAGAAATCAGCAGGCTTGCCAGGCAACTGGTATTGTTTAAATGGAGACATCCATATCCTTCTCAGTTAAGGTCCTGGCCATAAACGTATAGATTTCCACCCAATGTCCCAAAATGATCTGCAAGGAATCGATTCTGAAGGAACTGATTCCTACCAAACTCAGCTCAAAAGCTGAAAGTTAGTAAAGAACACCTGAAGTGAGAAGGATATGGAGGCTGCCATATTTATTGCCTTTTAAACAATACCAGTTGCCTGGCAATCCTATTGATCTTTCATGCCTCAGTAGTGTCTGAATCACACACCTGAAACAAGCATGCATGTTTAGGGCTATGGTTAAAAGTATAAGAGTTGGAGGATCAGCAGGACAGCCGGGAAATTTGAATTGTGTAAAAGTAAATAAATATATCAACCCTCCATATCCCTCTTGTTTGATGTGTCCAATCAAACTTGTACACCTCTTTTCATCATGCTGTCATGTGAGGCAACAGTTAAAGAGGAACTTAAACCAAGGATTAAACTTCATTCCAATCAGTAGCTGATACCCCATTTCCCATGAGAAATATTTACCTTTTCCAGAATAGATCATCAGGGGGATCTGTATGGCTGATATTGTGGTGAAACCACTCCCACAGTGTGATGTCATGGCCCCAACAATTTGTTGTCTTGTCTGTGAACCTCGTTGCATTGTGGGAAATAACAGCTTTTTCCAACCTGCCAAGCAAACAGTATCTCGCTCTGTGCATAGAACTCACAGAAATGAACATTCCGTACAGATCACCTGGCAGAACTAAAGACATCACCACCTGTGATACATTTCATAATATAAATCAGGAGGGAGATGAAAGATTTTACAATGGGCAAACACTGACTAAACAATCTATACAGGAATATGGTAAAACAAGAGCAATTTTATTCATTTTAATTTTTACTACAGTTCCTCTTTAAATTGGCCCACAGTGCATGTCGTGCACATTAGGCTGGACACAGAAAGAAAACGTTTGAAATGTCAGATTCCAGTCAGGAACTGCTGCAGGATAAATAAAGGTGTGTATTACCATCACCAGAGTCTCACAAACCTCCATCAGCAGAGGGGAAGATATTCTGCAGCGCACACCGTGCTCCTTGCTCTTCCCCCATAACAGCTCATTAGGGTGGGCTCTCCAGTCAGTTCTGGGCATGAAATCAAAGCCTGTGTGAATGCTGAGACAGTGATTCTTCTGGGGTCCTCCTCACCAGAACTTGTCACGACACACATCATCATCATCCGGCCAGAGCTGAAATCTACAGAAGACGCAACCATATTTTCTCCTCTCTGCAAAGACAAACCCGAGTGGCAGACAAATATTCTGGATGGAAAGAGGAAATGTAAATTTAAACATAAAAACAGAGATGTTCAATCTATACATTAATGTTTCGGCCTAGCTAAATTATATCCATAAAAACAACAACAAAGAAATAGAAAAAATACACCACAGGGCTAGTGCTGACCAGTCTTGCTCTACTCTGGACCTCCTGAGGTCAGTGTCAGTGATCGGAGAAGGAGGGGCCACCTCTCCCACTTAAGGCGCCTGTAGGCACGTGCCTAAAGTGCCTTATGGAATATCTGTCCGTGGTATATGTGCACCTGTCCTTTATAATGGCTCTGAATATTTTAATAACAGCCTTGCCCTACGGTGTTTTACTAGCAGCAGGCCTGTTGGAAGGCTTTGATGCTGTCTTCAGCACTAGTTATGCTTTGAAGCATCTCGGGGTGGGGGTGGGGGAGTACAGGAATGCACAGGGAGAATTCTCTGGGTGCTCGGAGTTCCTCTTTAAACTCTAAATAGGTGAAAATTCCATTTTTCAGCTTGGCTGTACAATGAGAAGAGTTTCACTTGGGCCATCAATCTGTCACGTTGAAAGTGATGGGCTCAGTTAATCAGA
Organism: Hyperolius riggenbachi; assembly: GCF_040937935.1. Lineage (NCBI taxonomy): Eukaryota > Metazoa > Chordata > Amphibia > Anura > Hyperoliidae > Hyperolius > Hyperolius riggenbachi. The sequence continues at coordinate 260,652,674 of NC_090654.1, read as the reverse complement.
GTTCAGCCATGTTTATTCAGATGTACCCGTCCATGTCAAGCAAGGACAACCCAGCATGTAGCAAAGCCGGTTCAGAAGACTCACAGCCATACTAATGCTTTATCCTTTTAGTAACACTTGTCAGCAGTTGTGTTATCTGTGGCTGGGTCAAAGGACAGGCGGGTTGTCCTAGGCGGGACTTTGAACATTGTCATGGTAAGAAGACAAAGCTGAAATACTGTTGTCATTTTAACCTCAGAGGCAGCAGTCATGGCGCTAATACCATTGCCACATGTTGTGGAGCCACTGTCTGCCAGCATCAATATATCATTGCTGTACAATAGAGACATATTAACCGAAATGTACATGAGGGCGGAGGTGACATACAGAAGAGGATTTATCAACACTAGAGGGAAAAGGAGGGGAGTAGATGTCCAGATCGAGGATTCTGATTGGTGGCCCTGCGCAACTGCTCCATGTTTGTCCCTAATTTACTCCAATATAACTAGCACTGTCTCTATAAGTCTACCCTAATATTAGTCTGAGTAAAAAAAAGTGTTTATCCTTTAAAGTGACTTCAATTAGACCTGAACTCTTGCACGGGACAGAAGGAAAACCGAGAGAATTGCACCCTGTATGTATTTAGAGAGTTTAGCCTGTCTAATTTCCCCTCATCTGCTGGGACTAATCACCACTTTGATCTCTTCAGCTGGGTCAGCTCAGGAATTTCCTCTGTCACTGCAGAGCAGCTAATTTGTAAACACAGGATGTTATCCCAATGTCTGCTTTCATGAAAGCAGGAAGTAGACACACTGCAGATTTATTGCAGAATTTGTATCAGCTGTAACAAAGATTTTTTTCTCTCTTTAAAGGTATTATGCTGTTGCTTATCTTTTAGAGCAGAGAGGAAGTTCAGGTCCGTTTTAAAAACAAAATAAAACAGCTTTTGAGCTCTGTCATATGACCTATAGCTTAGGATCAAGATTACATGGCTTCTGGTCACACACAGGGAGGGTCAATAACAATGCGAACTGGTGCAGGATCATGCAAATTCTGTATACAAATGTTCTGCAGCTTGAAAATGGACAAGTCGAATTCCATTTTCACCGCACCCTTATCCCCAACCATTGCCTAACCCTAAACCATCCCTGGATAAGCCAGACCCTAACCTGTAATCCCCCGTTGAATGGCTGGATAGTGTACTAGTTAAGGGCTCTGCCTCTGACACAGGAGACCAGGGTTCAAATCTTGTTTCTTCCTGATCAGTAAGCCAGCACCCATTCAGTGAGGAGAGCTTGGACAAGACTCCCTAACACTACTACTGCCTATAGAGCGCACCCTAGTGGCTGCAGCTCTGGCGCTTTGAGTCTGCAAGGAGAAAAGCGCAATAGAAGTGTTGTGTGTTTGTCTGTCTGTCTAAACCTAACCCACCCCTGGATAAGCCAGACCCTATAAATACCTGTAACCCTATAAATGCCAAACCCAAAACCACCCTGGATATGCCAGACCCGAACCTGTAACCCCACTATATGCCTAACTCTAAATCACCCCTAGATGTGCCAAACCCAAACCTGTACCTCTCTTAAATGCCTTCAGGGCCGGTGCTGTCATTAAGTCCAAGGGGGCAATTTCCCCAGGCAATGCGAGTGCTACCGCCAAACCCTAACCTGTACCCTTCTTATATGCCTACCCATAAACTACCTCTGAATATGCCAGATCCTAACCTGTACCCCTCTTATATGCCAGACTCTAACCTGTATACCCCTCTTATATGCCTAACCCTAACCTACCCCTGGAAAAGACACACCATAAACTTTCCCCCTCCTATGTGCCTAACCCTAAATCACCCCTGGATAGACATGGGGCCTGATTCACAAAACGGTGCAAACTTTTTCGCGGACTTTTGCGCGCACAATTTGCCACGATTCGCGCGATCGTGGACTTTTGCGCGCGCAATTTGCCGCAAATTGCGCACGCAAAAGTCCGCGATGGCGCGAATCGCGTTAAATTGTGCGCGCAAAAGTCCGCGAAAAAGTTTGCACTGCTTTGTGAATCAGGCCCATGGTCAGTGAGATGCAAATTTTTCCAGCTAGCATGCAAATTTAACACAAACAGTAACTCGGAAAGTGGAAGGTGTGCTAACAACAAATGAAAGCCACTAGCTGCCGATCAGGTAGCCGGAAGCAGTTTTAGTCATCTATCCAATAGCTGGTTGGCAGGTGGTGGTTTTTATTTGTTAGCAGAGCTTCCACTTTCTGTGTCAGCAGAGATTCACGTTAGATTAATGTGTGGTTATTCTTCCACCACCAAAGAAGGTATTACAGATCAGTCAGGAATCTAGTTTTGATGAAGCACTGTGACAAGACTGTACGGTCACAATGACAATGACCCCATGGCTAGCCACCGCAGAGAACACAGTATTACGAAAATATCTTCTGGGAGAGCTTTGCTTGGAATGAATGGTTGGGAATGACTGACTTCTGCACCCTATTTCACAATGTTATTGTTACCAGGCGACAAATTCCATTTCAGAATACAGTTCCGGAATATCCAAAAAACAGATAACATCTTCATACATGGGGTCATTTTACATCAAATTTTATTGTTTTGATCACTTCTGCCAGTTATTTTTCAACGTCACAAATCTGCTCGATTTTAAAGAGCTTATTGATTGGAAAGTATAAATGAGAGTAAAGGTAAATTTTGTCCGTCGAGCAGCAGGTCAATGGATAGCTGCATAGTTTTGTAAATAGCTTGAAGTCACAGCTAGACCATGCAGAGGCGGGACAAGGTCCTTCAGCACCCAAGGCTGAGACACCAAAGTGCGCCCCCCCCCATCCTTCCCACCCCAGCCGTCACACACTGATTGCTATTAGACTAATAGGTGCCCCAAGGCCCCCACCCTCCCCAACACCTTAATCTCTAGTTATCTGGCTTGCAGTCACTGCCATGTATCCTCTTTTTTTATTTCTTTCTGCTTCAAACACAATTGGGAATGACAGCTAAATGAATTGTGCGCCCCCTCCTACACTGCACCCTGAGGCTGTAGCCTCTCCAGCCTCTGCCTCGGCCCATCCCTGAGACCATGTCTACATAGGGCCTAGTTTTCTAGGTTGCTTCAAGCTGAAGAACATTGGGAAACTTAAAGGGGAACTTAAAAGAGAGGTATATGGAGGCTGCCAGTTGCCTGGCAGCCCTGCTGCTCCTCTGCCTCTAATGACAGAAGTGACAGGTTTTGGACTAGTCCATCTCTTCATGGGGGATTCTCAGGGATATATTTATTTTCAAAAGCACTTAGTGAATGGCAGTTGCTCTGTCCAACTGCCAAAAAAGGGTAGCGAGCAGGGAAGCTGACCAGCAATATTATTTAAATCCTTTTTCAGGAATATCTTTATAAAGAATAAAAGCCTTGCTGAGAATCCCCTATCAAGAGATGGACTAGTCCAAAACCTGTCACTTCTGTCAGATTTCTACTGCCTACTGTAAGTGACAGCAACATGGGAGAAAAGTAATTTATGGCTCATTTTACTCTGGAAAAAATGTACTTCTTATTTGTATATGTTTGCACATACTTTAAATTTTACAGTTTTTCGATGTAGTGCCCCTTTAACCATTACACTATCCAGCCCAGCCACTGCTATTACACTATCCAGCCATTGCTATTCGGTGGCGCAAAACGAATGCGACAACCAAGTGTTGGAAACCAATGCCAAATGCTTTTCTGCTCAGTTGGATAAAAGCTCTTACCATCTACTAAACAAGAAGTCCCCGAATGCCTGTGTGAACCGGCCCAATCACAACCCAGCTACTAACCTTCCCTTCCTCTGATACAGGGGACATCAGATCCGGTGTGTTTGTGGCTACACTTGTTATGGGTGTGAAGATCCCGATAGCCACACTTGCTTTATTATGACCCTTGTGAGATGGGCCCCAAGCCTGTGAAGGGCACCAAGGGGAGGTAAGGGAAGGGGTGTGAGCATTGGGGATGGGGGGAGAGCATCAATGTTTCTCTGGGGGCCTCAGTTACACCACTGCTTAGTATCTACTGTAACTTTTTTTGTCGATAATGTAACAGATTTGCTTTTAAAGCTTTCTCCAGTGTCACCAGAGGAAAATGATACACCGCGAATGTTGGTTATTTTGATCTCCTGATAAAATCATTACCGTAATCGAATTTCTGGTTTCCTCCTGGAATTTGAACATTTCGGCCACTTGTTATCATTGATATTCATAAAATAAACACACGCGGAGGCGCAGCTCATAGAAGCGATCGCTATCGTGGAAATAAATTGCTTCTTGTCACTCTGTTTACGTGTCGGGCTGCTGAGGGTAAGCCGGTCCCGCTCGCTGCTATGTCATCTTCTTTTATTATTAGGTTATATAAATACTTTTTTTAGTGGCTTTAATTACTTTAGATATTAGATTACTTTTAATTGGTATTAAAGTCGGTCAAAGTGACCAGACATCCCCTTGATGTTAAAAGAAGCGTATAGCAGCTTTTGATGAATTTCATAAAAAAAATAATACTCCTAATCATTATTTTCTGTGGGGAGGGAAAGGGTTGGGGGAGTTAACAAGTTTACAAAAGTGATGTTTTGTATATTTTGTGATTATTTAACAGTTACCTTTTTGGGCCCTTTTACATTTGCAGGTAAATCCTTAATTAACCCATTTTGCCGCGCGGTGTCACAAAAGCGAGGAAAGTCTATGAAGCCTTTCACGCCTAGGGGTTGATTCAAGGGGTTCATTTACTCCTGTTACTTGCACTATTACACTAAGGTGCCTTAATTGTAAGTCCTTGCACGCTAGGCGCGCTAGTGGCAGTATAGGGTGCGTAATTAAGCTTGGTCCGAGGAGCGCAGCCTATTGGGCCAATCAAAGTGCAACGGTTACGTCATTTCAAGCCACTGGACCCGAAGGGACTCAAGGCGGGACGAGTGGATCGCTCGTTATTGGCAGTTAGCAGGCAGACGTTGCCAGCGCTCGCTATGCTGCACTACCACAGCATAGCATGCACTCCTCTGACTAAGCTTAATTATGCATGCAACGCTGCCACTGGCGTGCGTAGCATGCAAGGACTTACAATTAAGGCGCTCTAGTGTAATAGCGCGAGTAAGAGGAGATTACTTACGCTAATTAGGTTAGTGAATCAACCCCCTAATGTGGTCCGTTGCGGTGCACCGAAGGTATCCGAGCCGACGCAAGGGCAGCAGCACGTTACCGCCAAGGCTGGATTTATAGTTTTTCCGCCCAAGGCCATGAGGCTAACTTTCTTGCAGCTTCCCTTCCATGTGCAGAACCCCCTCCTATTCCTTGTGCAGTCCCCTCTTCTGTGTCTAGCATTCATCATGTACAGCAGCCTCTTTCATTTCTATACAGGTCCCTAAGGCAGCAGTTCCCTATTTCCATATGTTGCTTATTATTTGCAACCTCTGTTTTCCATTCGCAGCCTCTTCTTCCAGATGCAGCAATCCCTCTTCCATGTCCAGCCGCCCCTCAGCCAGCTGCCACCCAAGGCCTGGGCCTTGGTGGGCTTTCCCGAAATACGCCCCTGGCTACCGCAAGCATCGCGCTTAACGCACGGTGCTTGAGGTAATGGAAGTCTATGAGCGACACAGGTAGTGTAAACGCAGCACACATTGTGGACCGACGGGAATCCCAGTGATGTACTCCCTGCCCAGCAGAGTATGTCCATAAACGGAGGGCGGAATTATGCATATGACCCTGTCAGCGCACTCTGCCGCAGGGTCATATGGTTGTCGTTTTTTGCATTGCGGTGGGATGTGGCAGGAGGCTTGCATCGCACTGCAACGCAAATAACAAGTGTAATACCGACCTCAAACTTCATATTCAATCCAAGATGAAATGACTGTAAATCATACTAGGTTTTCTATTGTGAAAGCTGCAGCATCACTTGTGTGCCTAGAGGCACCATCTGTAACACTGCAATATACCAGAGGGAAGTTTTTTATTTATTTACTCCAGTGATGATCACCGGATGAAATCTGAATAGGTTTTATTCGGATTTCATCCTGCTAATTAAATCACCTGTGCGGATAGGCGATTGGGGGGGTTAATTTTACCCATCAGATGTCTTCTTTGATCCATCCTTTGGCGCCTTCAACGAAGGGTTCCAAGCACGTCACGTGACTACAAACACTTCCTCCTTCAACCCTGAAGAAGGAAGTGTTTGTAATCACGTGACCGTGGCTTGGGACGCATCGTGGGAGGCGCCGAGGGACGGATCAAAGAAGACGTCTGATGGGTAAGATTAACCCCCCCCAATCGCCCATCCGCACAGGTGATTTAATTAGCAGGATGAAATCCGAATAAAACCTATTCCGATTTCATCCGAATACAGTTGTTTTGAGCATCCCTGATTTACTTGCTAATAGAGAGATTTGAATCAATCTTGCTTTAAAGCACACCTGAACTGATAGAGATATGGAGGCTGAAATATTGATTTCCTTTTATGGTAAATATTTTTCTTCCTTGCGGAGATACGGCTCCAGTGAGTTCTTTTACACAGACCACATTGTGGAGCATTTGAATACATCTGAGGGTTTTTTTTTTTTAATGTAAACCATATATGGCCTTAAAGCGGACCTGAACTTAGAACTTCATCTCAGCTCTAAACAGCATAATAACATTAAAAGAAAAAACATTTGTTTGTTACAGCTGATACAAATCCTGCAAATATCTGCAGTTTGTCTACTTCCTGCTTTTTTGGAAGCAGACATATTGTTAACATCCCGTGTTTACAAAATGAGCTTAATGCCAGTCAGCAGACATAGCTGAGGGATCAAATTATAATTTGTCACAGATGAAGGGGATTTAGACTAAACTCTGGGTGCATTTCTATATGTTTTCCTTCTGTCAAGAGCAAGAGTTCAGGTCCACTTTAAACAGTACTCAGAGTCATTTCACCATGCCCAGCAGAACTGCAGAATCTCTACAGTTAAAGTTTCTGCAAATTCTGAAAATGACATCACTTGGTTCTATAGTAACATTTGACACTTGCTTCAGACACTAAAGGTTTATCTTTGTTCCCCTGTGAGTGAACGTATTTACATTGGAGGGGCACAGCAAGGTCAAGCAGCTAGTCAACTCTATATTCCTTATAGTAGATTCATCTTTGAAATCAGCATGAGTTGTGCACACACAAAGCAAATATGGATTGCAATGGGAGCTTAGGCATACTCTTTTATTACAGAAAGTGTTTATGAGTTTAGCTACAGTCCCAGAAACATGCAGCGAGTTGTCATCTGTATCAGTTTGATAGTCTATAATTTACAGAAATGCCCAGCGATATTATCTGCCTTGTAGTTCGCACTGTATTCTACACTTTTATCATTAAACCCTTTTTTTTCTCAGCCTGCAGTGTATCAAACTGTTCCCATAATTATAGACTGGATGAACCACCCAAGACTTCCTCCTGCCTGTCTCATGCTCTCCTGCTTTTACCAACCAGCTGAGAAAGTCCAGGTCTGCAGGAACACTTCCTGCTGAATATAGCGCACGCATTTTTCCACTTTCATCTGAAACGGGGAACACGAAGCAGCCAAATGTATAATGCAAATTAAATTTGGACCTGTTCAAACATTATGAGTTGTCTACGTCACACTTTATGGGACTTTAATGCTGATCTTCCCGTGTGTTAAAAGACAAACTGGGTAGACCATCTACCCAGTTTGTCTTTTAACACACAGGAAGGTCAACTGAAGCCACCATGGGAGCTATTTCCTTCTTTACTATCATACGTCAATAGGATGCATCTGAATGGAGCATTCCCCGATTCATCCACGACCCCTCTGCTGCAGGCCGTGACCCTATTTATCTTTGGGGATGCACTAACCTCTGTGCAGAGGCATATCTACAGGGGTGTAGAAAGGGAAATAATGAGTGGTCCTAGACCATAGGTATAGACAGCAGAGTGAAGGGGATCAAGGACTGAGCCTTGAGGTTCTCCAGAAGGAAGTGGGTCGGTATAGACCAGTGAAGCCATCTAGAACATTAAAACCTATCTACACTTTTACCCCCATTATCCCCACTTACCACCATACCTAACTACCTGAAGGTGATTCCTATCCACTACTCACAGGGATTCCCAAAAGATCCAACCCATCCCCTCTCTTTGCTGCTGACTGAAAGGGAGACTTGGCTAGGATGCTGCTGATGGGGTTGTGTGGGATATCAAAGGAGTTGGGAGAGTGCTATTTGGAGCTGAAGCATAGCTGTATGGCTGGAGGGTGGGGTAGTTTATCCTCAAGCTTGAAGACCCTTAGGGTAGTAATGAGGACTAGGGGTTTTAGGGCAGAGGATTCAAAGTTAGGTTAGTTGGAGAAGGTATTATTTAAAACCCCATTCTAGTAGGCATGCTTGTGAGGTCAAAGAGTAGGAACTTCCACCTGACACTGATTGACTTCCCTCTGACACTTCGTGAGACAGAATCTCTGCAGTGGGGGCATAGACAGAAATACCAACTACCAAACGTTTTTAAATTTTTTCCACATTATCTTAAATCAAAAAATAAAAATATTGTGGAGACGAATTTTATCTTGACCATACTGAAAGTTTTGTATTCAGAGAATTAAAAGAGGCATTGTAACTTTAAAAACTCCCTTTATTGTTAGCTGGGCAATGGACATAGTGGTCAGCAGTGGGGGTGAAGTAGATTGGCATGGCTTTTTTGTGGGTTTATTGCTTCATCAGAGGGCAGTGTACACCGGTTTCTGACGAAGCGATAAACTCGCAAAACCGCTGTCAGGCCAATCTACTTCACCCCCACTGCTGACCACGGTAACATAGTTACATAGTTACATAGTTATTTTGGTTGAAAAAAGACATACGTCCATCGAGTTCAACCAGTATAAAGTACAACACCAGCCTGCTCCCTCACATATCCCTGTTGATCCAGAGGAAGGCGAAAAAACCCTTACAAGGCATGGTCCAATTAGCCCCTAAAGGGAAAAATTCCTTCCCGACTCCAGATGGCAATCAGATAAAATCCCTGGATCAACATCATTAGGCATTACCTAGTAATTGTAGCCATGGATGTCTTTCAACGCAAGGAAAGCATCTAAGCCCCCTTTAAATGCAGGTATAGAGTTTGCCATAACGACTTCCTGTGGCAATGCATTCCACATCTTAATCACTCTTACTGTAAAGAACCCTAATTCCTAAATAAATGGCTAAAACGTAACCACTGGTAACCACTGCCCAGTTGACAATAAAGGGAGTTTTTTAAAGCTACGATGCCTCTTACAATTCTCTGAATATACAGTACTGGAAATGTAAGAAAGGAGAACCGAGAGCACGATATAGTGTAGTAAGTAATGGCAATTGTGTATATTGAACAAGTATAGATTTATACTCACAAATCAGGGTTGCCTCCAGGCAACCACTGTATAAGCAGGTGAGGAGATTAACCTGTCCCCACTCAGGATTAAGAAGTCGCTCTCTGTAGATAGGAGAGAAAAGGGGTATCCCCCTCCACCAGGGGTGGATATTAATGATAACGTAATGTAGAACAGAGGCGCCAAAAGGATACAAACACAAACAGTTCTAAAAAGTTTAAAAGTGCTTAGGAGGAAGTGTTGGACTTACCTCCTCCAAGCAGACACAAAAACTGTGTATTCAAGACAAGTAAAATTTATTGGTACACTCCAGGGGTTTTGCAACGCGTTTCGCAGGCTCACACCCGCTTCATCAGCCAATAAGTTATTGGAGTACACAACAGTATGTGGTCCGGGTTACCCCTGGTACCTCTGTGAGACTGAGGAGGCAAGTCCACCACTGCCTCCTAAGCACTTTTAAACTTTTTAATACCTGTTTTTTTCCTTTTGGCACCTCTGTTCTACATTACGTTATCATACAGTACTGGATGTTGCTCTAAGTGCATGTTACAGATAAACGATAAACGTATTCATGAAAAATGGCGCCTGGAAAAAAGGCGCAGACGATTGCCGCTTGTAAAATCTTTTTTAAAATTAGCGATAGTCTACTACTGAATTCTGATATATAATATTTACCGATATTTTACTATGGCTAAGCCTAACCCTGCCATCACACAGAACCCTCCCTCTACAGATACCTAACCCTAAGACCCTCCCTGGTGGTGTCTAACCCTAAGCCCCCCCCCCCCCTCCATGGTGGTGTCTAACCCTAAGAACCCCTGGTGATGCCTAAACCTAAGGTCCCCCCCCCCCCGGTGGTGACTATCCCCCTGGTGGCGCCTAACCCTAAGGTACCCCCCCAAAAAAACCTTTACTCCTGGGCAAGAAAGGTATAATTCAGTGCCCGGAGATGCCCGATTACCAGCAAGCATTTTAAATTTTGGTGCTCGATAGAAGCCTTGGCCCCCGGGACTGATGCAACTAACGGCATTGTATAGCAGGTGCTCGATCAGGCTTTTCTGCCTTATTTTTGACCACATTGAAAGCTAGATAGAATCCATCCTGTGATTGGCGCCGGCGGTACAGTGTAACACGATTGGCTGCTATGTGGAGCATCCCTCCTTCTCTGCCTATTTTGGTAAAGAAATACTGCCACACTTCAGTTCACAGGAGCCTTTACACAGTGTGAATACAGAATAAAACACCATAAACAAATCACTCACTAACATCTCCTCTGCCATCGCTCTGTAAACATTTGTTCCTCACCACGGGACAAGTGAGTCTTGTAAGTTGACAATGTAATTGCCTTTTATTTAATCACATCAAGAGGACGACTTCCAGCCCAGTCATCACGCAGCTTGGCTCCTCACACTGAGTTCCTGTTACATTTCTCCGCCATAGTTACTGATGTAGAAAGCACTGATTCTTTTTTCCATGCTTGTATGCTGTCGGGAGGACTCTACATCTGCGCTGGATTAAATCTACAAGTCTGTGATCTTATGGTGATACGATAACAACGCTGAGTAGCTGTAAATCAGAAGAGGAGTCTGTAGAGCTTACCATTCATGGAAAATCGTGGTAGGTCCCAGTGAGAGGCTGTCAGAGCAGAACAGAATTATCGTAGGTGGAGAGAATCTGCAATTGGAGCAAGGAGAACAGGCTGGTGCTCAATACCGCAAAGACCGTGGAGCTATTAATCGACTTCAGGAAGGCTGCCTCCACCCCACCCCCAATTTACATTGACGGCACGGAGGTAACCAGAGTGCCCTGCGCCCGGCTTCTAGGCACTACCATCTCCAGTGGCCTCAGCTGGAAGCCCAACATCACTGCCACCCAACGTAAAGCACAACAGAGACTCTTCTACCTCCGCCAGCTGAGAAAGTTCAGCATGACTCAAGAAATTCTAACCAACTTTTACTCCGCCACCATTGAGTCGATCCTCTGCTCTTCCATCTTGGTGTGGTATGCTGGCGCCACAGTCAATGATAGGAACAAACTACAGAGGGTCATCAGGTCAGCAGAGAGGATCATTGGGTGCCCCCTCCCCTCACTTGCCCTACTACACAGCAAAAGACTAAAAACCAGGGCACTGAGGATTGCAAATGACTCCTCACACCCTGGCCACCGCTACTTCAGCATCCTGCCCTTGGGACGGAGACTACGAGCCATCTCCACTAAAACCACGAGACATAGGAACTTCTTCTTCCCCCCGGCAGTCAACCTCCTAAACTCCCTCCACGTTCTACCATCAAAGCAAACGTCGACGAGCGGCGAGGCCGGCGGCGCTACGGCTGAACAGCCGACCAGCCCACAAGACTAACGGACTGTCGACATCGTAGGGACACACTGGGATTGAAATGTTTTTTACAATGTTGTATTAATCTGATTTTGCCTTCTATGCACTCTCTCTTTCTCTATCCTCCTTCCTCTTTCTATGCACTCTTCCGGAGCCATTGTATTGTATTGTATTGTGCCAAAAACAATTCCGGGCATGTCCCCTCATGCTTGGCGAAATAAAAGGATTCTGATTCTGATTCTGATTCTGTAATAAAAAGTGTCTACGGTAACCTTGTGCCTAACCCTCCTAAAAGGCAAAGTATGATGAAACTCTATATTAACTGAAAAAAAAAATCCAATAAGAAATCATTTATTAAAGTGACACTGAAGCAAAAAAAAAAAAAAATTGACATAATGAATTGTATGTGTAGTACGGATAATTAATAGAACATTAGTAGCAAAGAAAATAGTGTCATATTTTTATTTTCAGTTATATAGTTGTTGTTTTTATAACATTGCATCATTCTGTAATATTTGCAGTTTGCACACTGCTCAGCATTCTAAATGATTTCACAGAGCAGGCTAACGATCTTTTGAACTTTCCTCTGCAGAAAGAACAAAATACAGTGACTGACAGTTGAGATAATAAGCTTCAGAAGACAGAGCTCTCTGCGACTTTGAAAGGACAGAGCTCTCTGCGACTTTTAAAGTCGTGGAGGTCAGAGAAGCTCTTTTGCATATATAACAACTGGAGTTTCTTAACGCTTCCTGTACTGGAAATAATATTAGACTCATATCTCTGCTACTAATGTTTTATTTCTTAGCTGTACTGCACATTCAAATCATTATATCATGATTCCCTTTAAGCTTACCTCTCCTGTTGTTTTCAGAGTTCATTGTCAGATATAGGAGCATTGTGATATTAAAAAATAATAAAACGTTTCTGCTGGTTCCCATCTTTACTGTTTCTCCGTGATGCCAAAAGTGACATCACTTATGCTTTTTTTTTTTTTTTTACAACCTAGCTCAGTGTTAATTTTCCCTTTCCACTGCCCACAGAGAAAATGTGTCTTCTTAATGCAGAAGGTATTTGTGATTATTTAGGTGGGAGTGAGCATATGAGGTCTCTCACAATGCATCACTACTGAATATGCACATTGTCCCTTTGTTGTCCCCGAAAGCCATACACACCTCCAGAACAACTGAACTGGAATGCAATGATGTGTCAGCTTGTTAATTGTACAGAGCCACACTAATCCAACATGCATACAGACTGTTTTGGACTGGTTGGTCCTCCTCAATGCATAGCATGGATTAATATATATGGCTATGGAGTGAGCCTATGAGGTCTTCCACAATGCATCACTGCTGAAGATAGAAAATTGACAAACTGACACATCATTGCATTCCTGCACTTCTGGTCATAGACCTTTCATGTTCGTGCTTTGCTGCTGCAGCTAAGAGTACTGACGACATGAACGCCTTGTATTTCTGATTGAAGCCAATAAATTCCTAAAAGGGACCCTGAGCCCAGCCTAAAATCGCAATTTGCGCTTACCTGGGGCTTCCTCCAGCCCCCATAGCCCGCAAGGTACCCCAGCGTCCTCCTGGCTCTTCTCCCGGTCCCGCTGGCAGCTCTGTAAATCAGCGACTTCCGTCTGAAGTCGCTCGTGTGCGCCCGCGTGCACGCTACGCATCATCACGCCAGCCGGCGGGTAAGTCGAATCAGGTTTAGAGAACCATGCTTGTGCAAGAGATGAGAGAATGGCCTCAATTCACTAAGCTTATCTCCTGTCTTTAATAACGTTTCTAGAGTTATCACCATGGTGACAAGGCATGTGGTATTCAGGAAACATTTTACCTCAGGCACTCAGAACTATGACTAAGGGCAGATTGTAGGCCCGACACGCGTCACTTGAACCTTGTGGTTTTATTGCCATGTCATGTGGAATCTCCTGAATAAAGAATTACAGCATTTTTCTACCAGCATTCGGTTTGCGGATCCTTCCTTGCACATCTGTGAATTGGTTTGGCTGTCCTGGTCCTGCACCTGCTGGTCTGATCTGAGGGGGTAGAGCGTTTTGAATTCTCCTATTACCTTAGGCAAACCTCAAGTTAACTCTTCTGTCTTAAAGGGAACCTGTACTGAGTAAAAAGATTTAAAATAAACACATGAGGTAACTTCAAATGAACATTACATAGTTACCTTGTCATCAGTTCCTCTCAGAAGCTCACCATTTTCTTCTGACAATGATCCCTTCCAGTTCTGACAACAATTTGTCAGAACTAAAGTATATTGTAACGATAGGTGTCAGCAACCAGAGAGAGAATCTGATCCTTGGCGATCTGCAGTATCCCCAAGAATACAGATATACCTGATTATTGGGGATCTGCAGAATCGCCAATAATCAAATATGTCTAACCTCTAGACACCTGAGTGTGTAAGTGTTTTGGTGCAACAGTAACCTTTGGACCACCGGGGTAGCAGGCGGTCCAATAAGTAGAGAAGACTCTACTGCAGTCAAGGACACCTGGAGAAGGAGTCCCTGACTGATAAGGAGCAGTGTCCCCTCTGAAGAGCAGGGGACCCCTGTGGAAAGGCTGGACACCCTGCGGGGGGTGACAGCCAGAAGGTCAGACAGGCCGGGTCGGCAACAGAGTATCAGATATGCAAAGTACCAAATCAGAGAGCAGAAGAATAGTCAGGAAAGCTACAGGTCATAACAGATATCAGAACAAGGCCTAGTCTGGGGTGTGAGGGCCGTGATCTCAACACCCTGGAACTATGCTAGAGAATAACACAGATGATATACAGTAACTGGCTAAGTGTGGATTCCCAGGTCCTCCTGGTTCCACCACACTGAAAGATCTGACTAACGCCAGACAACCAGCAACTGAACAGCAGGAGATATATATAGTAAAGCGCTCCACAGCGCCGCCCAGCTCCCATCAACCAATCACTGACTGAGCAGGGATCAGCTGACCGCCCTGATCAGCTGATCTTCCGCCTATTGGTATAAAGAGCTTGTCTTGCAGGGCGCGCGCGCGTAGCTCTCCATCTGTGTGCACTACTAGGTCCAGACAGCCCAGACACATGTTGCTGCGGGGAAACCGCCGCACTGGACGCGGAATCCGCCGCCTTACCGTCAGAACACGCGGCGGCCCCCTTGCCATTCCTCCCATGTGCACCACCAGTTCCAGACAACCCAGACGCATGCTGACGCGGACAAACCGCCGCATCAGATGCGGAATCAGCCGCCTTACTGTCAGAACATGCGGCGGCTTTTCCGCTATTCATCACATATATCAGTTGCTGTCAGTTGTTTATCAGTTGCTATCAGTTATAGCTGAGAGGAGAACTGATGTGCCAAGTAATGTCTATGTTTCCCTATGGCTCAAGTGGGAAATGTTACAGTTTAACAGTGTGCTGACTAGAAAGCTGTTATGGGGTAATGGCCATTTTCAAAATTTAGGACGGAGAATTTCCTTGTTCACAGTGGACAAACAGGACGCGGGAAAGGAGAAAGAGATTGAGGAGTAGACTACACGGGAGATAAGTATGACTTGTGTATGTTTATGTTGACTTTTTATTTTCAGTTCAGGTTTTCTTTAAAGTTAACTCTTCAATCCTTAACCACTTGAGGACCCACCCTTTACCCCCCCTTAAGGACCAGCGCTGTTTTAGGTGATCTGTGCTGGGTGGGCTCTGCAGCCCCCAGCACAGATCAAAGGGCACTCAGAGCGATCAGATCGCCCCCCTTTTTTCCCCACTAGGGGGATGATGTGCAGGGGGGGTCTGATCGCTCCTCCTGGCTGGCATTTTGCGGGGGGGGGCACCTCAAAGCCCCCCTCCGCGGCGAAATCCTCCCCCTCCCTCTCCTACCTGCCACCCCCGGGAGATCTGGGCTGCACAGGACGCTATCCGTCCTGTGCAGCCAGTGACAGGACGTCCCCTGTCACATGGCGGCGATCCCCGGCCGCTGATTGGCCGGGGATCGCCGATCTGCCTTACGGCGCTGCTGCGCAGCAGCGCCGTACAAATGTAAACAAAGCGGATTATTTCCGCTTGTGTTTACATTTAGCCTGCGAGCCGCCATCGGCGGCCCGCAGGCTATTCACGGAGCCCCCCGCTGTGAATTGACAGGAAGCAGCCGCTCGTACGAGCGGCTGCTTCCTGATTAATTAGGCTGCAGCTGGCGACGCAATACTGCGTCGCTGGTCCTGCAGCTGCCACTTTGCCGACGCACGGTATAAGCGTGCGGTCGGCAAGTGGTTAAAATAACTCCAGAATTCTAAAGTTAAAGACAGGCTGTTAATTAACTGCGTGTGAAAATAACTACAGAGGAGGTAACTGAACTACAGAGGAGGTAACTTAGGGAATGAAGAGATAAGATAACTCTCTCACTATGCGGTGGCAAGTTTACTCTTGCCTTATTATCTCCAGCATGATCTTAGTGAATTGAGGCCAACATCTCTTGTGAGAAAACTTAGGAAAGAAGTTTATTGAATCAGAGCCAAAAAAACCGAAATAATAATTTAAAGCCTAATTAATTTTACATACAAATCTAAATTGAAACTAATTGTGTTCCCGAAGAGGGATTGATGAGTGCCCCTCTAAATGTATCTTTACATTTGTTCATTTTAATCTAAAAGCGAATGTAATCTCTTCATAGAGCAGCCATTCATTCAAGTCCGTTTATTTCCATGGGAAGTGAAGTTTATTTTGCTGGGTAATTGGCTAATTTGTAGCCATGAATGTTTTGTTTTGTTTTTTTACTTTTTTTGTAGAATTTTGGAAAAATGAAATTGTCGACAGATTTTCCACAGAGCTCAGACCTACAACAAAGTGAGAACCGCCGATACCTCCGCATTTGGCATCTTGTATACGCCTTCATTTGTTATGTTTATATAACTCTCGAGTCACTATTTGCTCAGCTTCCTCCCCCTTGGAAAGGTATGAAGATTTTCAGAAGTCTACAGACATGGATAATGTCACTCGCTGGTGACAAGCCACTGAGCAGAAGGGTTTGGTTACATTTTTCCCACTGGTGCCACTTTGATGGATGGACCTGTCTGTTCCTTTGTAATGAGCTGAATCTGCAAGTCAAGACATTGTGGAGAACTGTGTATGATGGAAAAGTGTAGAGGAAAAAAATACTTATCTCGCCTCCGGGCTTACTACGCCAGTTCCATTTTATTTACCTTCCTCATTCTACTAATGCTGGGTACACACTATACGTTTTTCCGCCAGATTTTCCACCCGATTCTCGATTCCGCTCGATTCTGCGCTCAATTCTCTTATCTTCTGCTCGTTTTTCTTCTCTTTTTCCATTCACTTCTAGGAGAAATCAAGCCAAAAAATGATCGGAAGGAATATCGGACATGTCGGAAATGATCTATCGAACCCATCTATCGGGTAAAAACATATGGTGTATTCCCAGCATAAGTAAAATTACTCATATCTTTTATTGATAAGAACCCTTTTAAAGCGGAACTGTAACCAAGGATTGAACTTCATCCCAATCAGTTACTGATCCCCCTTTCCCATGAGAAATCTTTACATTTTCTTGAATAGATCATCAGGGAAGTCTGTGTGGCTGATATGGTGGTGAAACCCCTCCCATGGTGTGATGTCATGACCATGGTCCTGACAGTTTTCTGTTAAACTCGTTGCATTGTGGGAAATAACGACTGTTTCCAACTGCTATACTGTATACTGTATACTGCATACTGTATGTATATCTCTAAAAAACAAAACAAAAAACTTTTAGCCTATAGGGGGTGTGGTTATCAATAATGGCATTTGGTACCATCTGTTTTTTTTTTCTTGTCTGCCAGTGGTAAAGATGATGACCTACAGACTAATTGTGGATCAAACAACATGAACAAATTACATGCCGAATACCAATCATTTCTTGATCTCTTTTCTATTTTTTAACTCCTCACTTTGCAGAGTATTGATTAATTCCCCCCCCCCCCCCTTTTTGATAAAGTTCCTCTTTAAGCCATCACGATTTTTCATCGCTGCCCAATAAGCTGTTGCCGGCAGTGAGGAAGGAGCGCTATTCCATACGGAGCTGAGGCGTATTATTACCCCGTGCAGCCCAGGCTCTGCTCTAGATACTATTTGCTTAAATGTCTGAGAATCTGCCATGTTGATAAATTCTAGTAGCAGCTGCTGGAACGCATCAACACATGAAGATATCAGAGGCTTGGGCCAGCAGAAGCCCCCATGACAAGGCGAGTCCCTGCAGAGAGGCCATAAAACAACGTATAAAAAGAAAGCATGAGTAATCACCAGCTCAGAGAAATAACATGAAAAATGCATGGCTGATCTGAGCGGTCAGGTCAGCCCCAGAGTGAGAGATGAGGCACCCGGCCATAAATAAAGAGCACATTACACGTGTAAAGATTCTCTGTAGATGATTAGGATTACAGTGGAGCTGTCTGGAGATTAGGAGAAGATGGATACATTTTTTCTCCACTATATTCTCTATTATATATAGTATGGGTAAGGTGAGTATAGATGGACACTGTAAAGAGGCACTGATGTGGAAATTCCAGCGGGAGCCTTTAACCACTTTATCCACATCACTACAGTATATCTACGTGCACTGTGACTTCATCTAAGCCACGAGGACGTAGACAGGGCCGGCCTTTGACCTGAGCGACCTGTGCGATCGCTCAGGGCGCCGGCTTCCAGGGGGCGCTCCTGCCGCCTGGCCGCATGTGTTTTAATTTGGAAGCTGGCAACTGCGCCCCGGCTGTGTCCGTCTCGCTCCGAACCCCCCCCCCCCCCCCCCCGTGCCGCTGCTGGGGGTGATAAGGGGCAAACATGATTGATGCCACCGTGATGGAGGGTGGAGGGGGGAGTGCAGCCCGTCCTCTCCCTCCCTCCTCTCCGGGCGCTCTCCGTGCTCCCCCCTGCAGAGTGCAGACTGCAGCAGTGAGAACAACTCACCTCCCTGGTTCCGATCGCCGGCGCCTCTCACTTGCCGCTGGTCTCCTCTTGTACATTGTCACTGATACACACTAAACTTCCTGCTTAACAGGAAGTTTACTGTGTATCAGTGACAATGTACAAGAGGCAGGGCCGGGCCGAGGCATAGGCTGGAGAGGCTCCAGCCTCAGGGCGCAGTGTAGGAGGGGGCGCACAATTCATTCAGCTGTCATTCCTAATTGTGTTTGAAGCAGAAAGAAATAAGAAAAGGGGATACATGGCAGTGACTGCAAGCCAGATAACTAGATATTAAGGTGTTGGGGAGGATGTGGGCCCTGTGGCCCTCTTAGTCTAATAGCAATCAGTGTGTGATGGCTGGGGTGGCAGGGATGGAGGGGCGCACTTTGGTGTCTCAGCCTCGGGTGCTGAAGGACCTTGTCCCGGCTCTGACAAGAGGAGACCAGCGGCAAGTGAGACACCGTGAGAGGCGCCGGCGATCGGAACCAGGGAGGTGAGTTGTTCTCTCTGGCTCTGCTGCAGTCTGCATCGGAGGGGGGAGCACGGAGGGTGGCCCGGAGAGGAAGGGAGGGAGAGGTCGGGCTGCCCTCCCCGCGGCTCCCCCTCCAGTATGAGGGGAGGGGGGGGCACCTACCTACCTACCTAATCTATACTGGGGGCACCTACCTATCTAGCCTATACTGGGGGGGGGGGCAGCTACCTATCTAATCTATACTGGGGGGCAGCTACCTATCTAATCTATACTGGGGGGCAGCTACCTATCTAATCTATACTGGGGGGCAGCTACCTATCTAATCTATACTGGGGGGCAGCTACCTATCTAATCTATACTGGGGGGACAGCTACCTATCTAATCTATACTGGGGGCACCTACCTATCTAGCCTATACTGGGTGGGGGCAGCTACCTATCTAATCTATACTGGGGGGCAGCTACCTATCTAATCTATACTGGGGGGCAGCTACCTATCTAATCTATACTGGGGGCACCTACCTATCTAACCTATACTGGGGGGGCAGCTACCTATCTAATCTATACTGGGGGCACCTACCTATCTAGCCTATACTGGGGGGGGGCAGCTACCTATCTAATCTATACTGGGGGGCAGCTACCTATCTAATCTATACTGGGGGGCAGCTACCTATCTAATCTATACTGGGGGCACCTACCTATCTAACCTATACTGGGGGGGCAGCTACCTATCTAATCTATACTGGGGGCACCTACCTATCTAACCTATACTGGGGGGGGGGCAGCTACCTATCTAATCTATACTGGGGGCACCTACCTATCTAACCTATACTGGGGGCACCTACCTATCTAACCTATACTGGGGGGGGGGGGCAGCTACCTATCTAACCTATACTGGGGGCAGCTACCTATCTAACCTATACTGGGGGCAGCTACCTATCTAACCTATACCGGGGGCAGCTACCTATCTAACCTATACTGGGGGCAGCTACCTATCTAACCTATACTGGGGGCAGCCACCTATCTAACCTATACTGGGGCAGCTACCTATCTAACCTATACTGGGGGCAGCTACCTATCTATACTATACTGGGGGAACCTACCTATCTAACCTATACTGGGGGGGCAGCTACCTATCTAACCTATACTGGGGGGGCAGCTACCTATCTAATCTATACTGGGGGCAGCTACCTATCTAATCTATACTGGGGGCAGCTACCTATCTAAACTATACTGGGGGCAACTACCTATCTAACCTATACTGGGGGCAGCTACCTATCTAACCTATACTGGGGGCAGCTACCTATCTAACCTATACTGGGGGCAGCTACCTATCTAATCTATACTGGGGGCAGCTACCTATCTAACCTATCTAACCTTTACTGTAGGCAGATCCCCCCCTTTAGTGTATATAGGCTTAGGCTACTAGTCTTACAGTCGCAGATCCCCTTTTAGTGTATTTAGGCAGCAGATCCCCCCCCCCCATTAGTGTATGTGTGTGGTGCGCTCACACGCGAAGAGGATGAATTTGGGGGGGGCACCAAAATCTGTTTCTGCTCAGGGCGCTGTGAAACCTAAGGCCGGCCCTGGACGTAGATATATGTCGTGTAGCCGGAGCACAGCTGTGCACAATTGGGCATTGCTCCTGTGCAAACCCCCAGCACTATCTGCTGCAGCACTAATTGGTGAAAGGGAATATATGTTCCCTGAGCTAATAACATTGAATTTCAGCATTAAAAATGCTTTTATTTTCACAGTGCATAGTGAAAAACACACACAGAATTATTTATCCTCACCATAAATTGTGACAAGAACGTAATTTAAGTTTTGTGATAAATGGTAGAAATAGCCAAACAAAATTTGTGTTTTTTATCTACAGTAGCCCTTTTTTTTTTAAACTGAAATTGGTAAAACTGAGAAATTAAGTGTTAAGTTCTATAGACAGGCTCGGACTAAGCCACCAAACCACCGATGGTCCCGACTGCCCCGCCTCCTGGGGGCCCCAGAGCTAAGAGGAAGGGAGGCACAGCTTGGAAGGGGGGGAATTGGGCACAGAGCGTCGGGGAGGGGGGGAAGCGCCCCCCCTCTCTCACCTAGGGGCCCCCCCTTCCGCGCACCCCCCTCCTCCAGAAGTGCAGCCAGCAGCGAGTGGAGAATAGCTACAGAGCTTCAGATGATGCTAGCTCCGCTCCGCATGCCGCTGCTGCTGCCCTGCTGCTCACTGTCTGCTGTAGTGACGCTGTCCAATCACGCTCTCGCAGTACTTCCTGTGAGAGCGTGATTGGACAGCGTCACTACAGGAGACAGAGACCAGCAGGCCAGCAGCGGCATGCGGAGCGGAACGGAGCTAGCATCATCTGAAGCTCGGTAAGCTATTCTCCGCTCGCTGCTGGCTGCACTTCTGGAGGAGGGGGGTGCGCGGAAGGGGGGGGCCCTAGATGAGGGAGGGGGGGAGGCTTTCCCGCTGATCTGTGCCCGCTGCCCCCCCTTCCAAGCTGGGGGGGACTTGCATTGTGTGGGGGTATCTGCCACCAACCTGATTGCATTGTGTGGGGGTATCTGCAGCCAACCTGATTACATTTTGTGGGGGTATCTGCAGCCAACCTGATTGCATTGTGTGGGGGTATCTGCAGCTAACCTGATTACATTTTGTGGGGGTATCTGCAGCCAACCTGATTGCATTGTGTGGGGGTATCTGCAGCCAACCTGATTGCATTGTGTGGGGGTATCTGCAGCCAACCTGATTGCATTGTGTGGGGGTATCTGCAGCCAACCTGATTACATTTTGTGGGGGTATCTGCAGCCAACCTGTTTGCATTTTGTGGGGGTATCTGCAGCCAACCTGATTGCATTGTGTGGGGGTATCTGCCACCAACCTGATTGCATTTTGTGGGGGTATCTGCAGCCAACCTGATTACATTTTGTGGGGGTATCTGCAGCCAACCTGTTTGCATTTTGTGGGGGTATCTGCAGCCAACCTGATTGCATTGTGTGGGGGTATCTGCCACCAACCTGATTGCATTGTGTGGGGGTATCTGCAGCCAACCTGATTGCATTTTGTGAGGGTATCTGCAGCCAACCTGATTGCATTTTGTGGGGGTATCTGCCACCAACCTGATTGCATTGTGTGGGGGTATCTGCAGCCAACCTGATTAAATTTTGTGGGGGTATCTGCAGCCAACCTGATTGCATTGTGTGGGGGTATCTGCCACCAACCTGATTGCATTGTGTGGGGGTATCTGCAGCCAACCTGATTACATTTTGTGGGGGTATCTGCAGCCAACCTGTTTGCATTTTGTGGGGGTATCTGCAGCCAACCTGATTGCATTGTGTGGGGGTATCTGCCACCAACCTGATTGCATTGTGTGGGGGTATCTGCAGCCAACCTGATTGCATTTTGTGGGGGTATCTGCAGCCAACCTGATTGCATTGTGTGGGGGTATCTGCAGCCAACCTGATTACATTTTGTGGGGGTATCTGCAGCCAACCTGATTGCATTTTGTGGTGAGTATCTGCCGTCAACCTGATTGCACTTTGTGGGGGGTATCTGCCACCAACCTGATTGCATTGTGTGGGTGTATCTGCCACCAACCTGATTGCATTTTGTGGGGGTATTTGCTGCCATTTGACTACTTTATGAATTATCATGAGGCATGTAACTACTTGAATATTTTATCTAAAATGTATCTGGTCAGACCTAATCTCTGTGAATAACACCGCTACTTATGTTGTGTTTTGTATTTTTTTTTTAAGTCTGCCCATGACTCATCATGACCACGCCGATGTTCCAGTGCGTGGTGACACCCATTCAGTTTCATTTCATTTTAAGTAGGGATAAAGTTATTGCTGATTAAATAGAGACATAGCTAAACTATCAAAACTGCTCTGGTCCATAAGGGGTAAGCAAGGTCTGGATGCAAAATGGCTAGACAGTGTCTCTTCCATGAACAGGAAAGAGGTCAAGTCTTCTATGGCCTTGGGCTAGTGTTGTGCTATGGTACCCTGGACCAACCAAGGACCTTACTGTGTGGAGTGGGGATTTGGGGAGGTGAGTGCCCCTGGGTACCTGAGACCACTTACTCGGCAAACATTTTACCATACCTCCCAACTTTTTGAGATAAGAAAAAGGGACACTAAAGCCACACTCACGCCAGGCATGGTCGGAAGAGCCCATTTCCGTTTCCGGGACAATTCCGCATTCCGTCATACAGAAATTCCGTTACCGTTTCATTCCGACGGTATTCCGGGGCTGTTCCGCGGAATTCCGACGTATACAGAATTCCGTCGGAATCATTTTAATCTCTCTCTCATATCATATAGTAGGAAATTGCAGATTTTCAAAACAGCTTATATACCATAGCTGGGATTTGAACCCAGGATGCAGTGTGTAGTAGGTATCTGTCTTAACCTCTAGACCATGACCCACACTACATGCTAAAGCTGGCCTAGCATAAACCATACTATCATTATGATCAATTCGATAAAAAAAGTAGCATGATTAAGGATTTGTACTTTTTGAAAAGCTTGCTTATATACCATAGCTGGGATTTGAACCCAGGACGCAGTGTGTAGTAGGTATCTGTCTTACCCTCTAGACCATGAACCACACTACATGGTAGTAGGTATCTGTCTTACCCACTAGACCATCAACCACACTCAGGGCCAGGCTGAGGCAGAGGCTGGAGAGGCTGCAGCCTCAGGGCGCAGTGTAGGAGGGGGTGCACAATTCATTCAGCTGTCATTCCCAATTGTGTTTGAAGCAGAAAGAAATAAGAAAAGGTGATACATGGCAGCGACTGCAAGCCAGATAAGTAGAGATTAAGGTGTTGGGGGGGTTGGGGGCCCTGGGGCACCTCTTAGTGTAATAGCAATCAGTGTGTGACAGCTGGGGTGGGAGGGATGGGGGGGCGCACTTTGCTGTCTCAGCCTTGGGTGCTGAAGGACCTTGTCCCACCTCTGACCACACTACATGCTAAAGCCTGGCCCTGAGTGTGGTTGATGGTCTAGAGGGTAAGACAGATACCTACTACCATGCAGTGTGGTTCATGGTCTAGAGGGTAAGACAGATACCTACTACACATTGTGTCCTGGGTTTCGTTTGAGAGGTATATGAATTCCGTTTCGACTACCGGAATCGGAATTAACCTAATTCCGGCCTGAATCACTGAATTTATAATTCCGCGGAATTTTCCGAGCATCCCTAACTCACGCCCTCAACACACTCCTAGTTACGCATACCATAAAGATTTCATAAGAACAATATGTTGTTTTGTAATTGAAACCACACTAGTCCTTTCTATCCTGGCTCGTTTTCCTTTATATTAATATTTGAATATAAGAAATATATCAATTCAAAGGAGGAAAATAAAGTTTAGAGTCAATTAAACCCTTTTTTCCGGTAGACAAATACATATATTTACATTTATTCCTGAAAGAGAGAAAGAGGAGGAAGAAAGAGGGAAAGAGGGATTGGACTCCCAAAGAGGGACTGTCCCTCCAAAAGAGGGATAGTTAGGAGCTATGATTTTACTGTGTAACTAATGACTGCCTTGCTTGGATACAGCCCCCTCCCCCCCTCCGATCCCCTTTAGTGCCTTACCCTTAGAACCTAATAGGGATGGCAATGCTTAAGAGAATTCATGGAGAAGCATGTGATCACTTTGATAAGCAGAAAATTTTGTAAGGTTCTGATTTGATGGTCATGATCATGTGTCAAACCAGAAGTCATCACAGCGAATCAGAACCTTACAAATCTATCAGCTGATTAAACCGATAACATGCTTCTCCATGAGTTCTTCTAAGCATTGACATCTCTAGTGTTTAACCCTAAGACCACCTTGGCGATGCCTGAACCTAAGGACCTCCCTGCTGACAATGCCTATCTTCATCCACTGATAATATGGGCACCCCCATAGGCCCTTATGTTAATAGATGCAATTATGGCTACTAAAGGAGCTTATGACTGGAATTCAAATTACCCAGGCACCTCTTTCTCCCTAAATTACTTTTTCTCCTCCAAAAGTGGAGGAAAAAAATCACTGAGCTCCTGACTTGTGAATGCTTGCCATTACTAACTTCCAACCCACCGCAATGTCGGGGACTGCCTGTACTGTGCCCATGCAGAGAAGGACACACGGGGACAAAAATGGGCATAGAGGAGGACACAAGGAGGACAGAGGTGGACACAGGAGGACACAAGAGGGACAGAGGAGGACACTGAGACACAAGAGGTACAAGGGGGCATGAGGTACAAAGAGGCATAATCCATAAGTTGCCCCTTCACCATGAATGCACCAGGTTTAGTATATATATTTTTTCGCCTGGTTTTTGTCCTCTAAACCTAGATGCGTCTTATGGTCAGGAGCGTCTTATAGTCCGGAAAATATGGTAACTGCTTTGCCTCTTCCATAGCTAGCTCTTGCTGCTTCCTTAGGGCAGCAGTTAGTCTAGGTCCAGGTGTGTGACCTTTCCTGTAATCTGGCCCTGACTTAACCACTAGGGATCAGCTCTCGGGATCAGAACAGTTCAGAGTTCTGACTTTCTCACTGGAATTCAGCCGTTCTAAATAAAATCACAAAAATTGGAAATTATACTGTTTTGAGCACTGTGTTCCGTTCTACCAATGTGAAAATTTGCTTTGGAAACAAGAATTTTCAGCAAATACAGCATTAACACAATAGCTAGGAAAGTGAAATTTGGCTTCTAAAACAGGAATTTTAGGGCCCATTGTGATGTAAAAAAAAAAAAGGCTGCCGGGGGATCCCTGGTGCCTGGATGCCACATTAAGTGGCAGAAGTAGCGTTTTTTCACATGAATGGGGCATCCGCAGGACCAGGGCATCCACTTCTCCCCATCCATGTGGAAAACCGCTCCTTCTGCCTCTCTAACGTGGCCTCCAGGGGAGGAGGATTCTCTGAAGGCCATCTTGTTGGTGTCACTGATTGCTGAAAATTCTTGTTTCAGAAGACAATTTTCACTTTCCTAGCTATTATGTTAATGCCATGTTTGCTGAAAACTCTTGTTTCCATGCCAATTTTCGCATTAACAGAACTATTGACCGCATTGACTTCAATAGAAAATGCCTTCGGAACACAAAAATTGGAACACGAATTTCAGTATTTGCCTGCAGGATGCCTAATTTTGACGAAATTGGAATTCGTCTGTTCTGATCAACTGTATTTACCACTAACCTAAAGTGAACCTGTGTTAGCTTACCTAGGCCTGAGATAACTAGCAAGCAGCACATATGGCTGTGAAATCTTGGTGCCCAACGGATTGGACACAGAATTTATATGTGAAACATAACTTCTCATCTGTCATCCCGGAGTTCGGCTTTAAAATCAATCTTAGCAAAATCTAATTGGTGGTAATTATGAAAACAGATTTGCCTGGGTCACCTACTTAATGCAAAGACCGCCCGTCTCGTATAAATCCAGTATTAGCCCACATGCTTCAATGGTACCTTCACCACAAAATATTTCCAATTTCATTAATTACCCCCAAAGAGCTTTGTTAGCACCGAGTCCAAAATCTCCAACACAGTCACCTCCGGGAGGGAAACGGTTCACCTAATTAAATAATAAAAAAAAAATTGCTAACAAAAATGGTATAGACTTAAAGCTAGCAGTTGCCAAAGGAAGTTCAGTCTAGAAAACGCATAAAAATATAGGAACAATAAAATTATTGTATTTGCATATCGACCCGCCTGCATTTCAAGACAGATCTCGCTCGGTGAACACAAACAGATGCTTTGTTTTTTTTAAACTGTAAAGTTGAAAGATGTTTTTGAGTATAATTCCAGATGTGCTCCCAGCCCGTATTAATACAATGCTTTATTTTTTTATCACCTTGTGACATGTTTGTCGGCTCCTCGAGTTACCGGTACACATGCCGTACAGAAAAATACAACGCTAGTGGTAAAAGGACCTGGAAAATAACTGAACATGTCAGCATTTTCTCCTCATAGGATTCCCCTGTAGAAAAGGACCCTTCTCAATGCATAGGTTCATATTTGCGTCTATAATGAGGCTTTTTAGACAGGCTCTTGCGTCTCCGATAGCCATTTAAAGTCTGTACCATACTCTGATTTACAAGCTACGATGGATATTTGACTGTTGTGTAGTAATTATGCTGTTAAAAAGTGAGCAATGTGTCTTGTGTCCCTTTCTGCAATTGTTTTCTTACAATAGCACATAATCATTATTATTTATTTTTGCAAATAATCTTATTCTGTTTTAGCCTAAGGATGAGCATTGAGCAGGAGAAAGCGAAATTCAGATTCGCTTGAGGGGAAATTGAAACTGAGCTTTAGCTGACACTGGCCGCAGCAGTGGGTGTGAACTCACCTTGGTCGCCATTCTCCATGCCTCTGTTCAGTATCCCAATACTTTCTCCTTCCTTTCCCGATACATTATCCTTCCGGCTGCCTTTTGGCAGAATGTAGAAGGCTTGGAACGCTGTGCCGGCACCAAAGTTGGCGATCAAGGTCAGCCAACCCCCAATGGACTGCGTTTTAAGCATGTACACACATAAATCAAACAAGTGGTGTATTGAAATGCATCTGGGTGCTCCTAAGATGTTAGATAAATATATAAAATGAACCTGCTTCTAAGGGAGGTTCATAAATACTGTGGGCTTTTGGGTTGGGCAGCATGTATTTTCTTACCTGCTCCAGTCTGTATGAGGGCTTCCAAATTCTCCTTCAATCTTCTCTGTCAGAACCAAAGGTTGAATTATCTGTGGCAATGTTGTCCACCTCTAGCCACCACAGTGCAAGCTGAGAGATGTAGTCCACTAATGTGATTTTATCTCATGGCCTGGGGTTGAAATGCTGCAATGTCGCTTGTTCCCGGCCAATGCATGCCGGAAGATGAAGTCCATACATGTTATTGCATCTGCCAGCCGGGAGTGTTGGGATTTGCAGGTTTGGTTATTGACATTTTGGAAAACTGATTGATTAAAATGAAACTATCAAAAGAATCCAAGTATAAAAAATACAGTACACAAAAAAGACAGTCTTTACAATATTAATGATGATTTTCACTTTCTGGCATAGCATATAAAACAATATTTTATTATTTTCATGAATTATTTTATATGTCATAATAAAATGAATCATTTAAAAATATAGTCATTCTAACCACAAAATTAAAAAAATATATATAAGCACTTGATTTTAATTGACTGAATATATTGAACATCAGAATCAGAATCGCTTTAATTTCGCCAAGCACGACTGGGTCGTGCCCGGAATTGGGCTTGGCACAACAGATACAGGGCGTATGCATAGAAACATACAATACATCAGGACATAGAACATAGATAGTGTTGACATGTTAGTCAACTTAATAACAATAATCTGAACATTTGTATAGCGCTTTTCTCCTGTTGGACTCAAAGCGCTCAAGAGCTGCAGCCACTGGGACGCACTCAAGTGGCCACCCTGCAGTGTTAGGGAGTCTTGCCTTGAACTCCTTACTGAATAGGTACTGACCCTAGCCAGGATTCGAACCCTGGTCTCCCATGTCAAAGGCAGTCCCCTTAACAAGTACACTATCCAGCCACTTAAAATACACTGTTCAATTTTCATGAAAACCAATCAAAATTTTTCACTACAACTGATCAGACACAGTTTTCTCAAATTCAAAAATAAAAAAATACATTGAATCTTTTTATATAATAATTGAATTGAATGAAAATTATAACAATCAATCAATGTGCTTTTACCATGTGTGACCATCTTTACAATATGTGATCATACGTACCCTAACAAAAACCAAAACCAAAAAACGAGACTGTGGCCCATATGCAATTAACTTTTTCTTCTGAGTTTTCTCCTTGGTGATGTTTTTTAACTTTTCATTAAAATGCCCTTTAAACCCCCAGACAGCAACAACAAAAAATTACTCAGCATAACCTGAGATTACTTTTTCACCTACTTTTTGATACTTTTTCAATTACAAAGTGCTAAAAAATTATTTTAAACAGAAGATGTAATATTCTCTTCCAGGAGAAAACTCACATGTTTAAGGAGCACCTCTACATATCCAGTGGAATCCCAGCTATTTTATGGATAAATAAACTTGCAGTTCAGGTTGTCTCTTTGGGGTTTCTCATGCTTTCAGCCACCTGAAGAACACCTGTGGCTAAACCCAGCCCTCTGAACAATGGACAACTTTTTCTTTCATTTATGGACTGCTTGTATAGAGTCTATGGTCTATTAGTCCTTGGCTTGAAACCTTTCATTTAAGATAATAGCTGAGCTACAAGTTGGCTAAGTGGATGTTTATGAGTAAATAGGTTGATTGCTGGTTATCTTTCTGGCGTAGTAAGCAGGTGTCCTAACAAGGATACTGCAACCGTCTCAAAATTGGACACACATGATTGATAATGAAGGCCAGCAGTCCTATGACTGAAACCATTGAGTGGGGATCCAGAACTCCAATATGTGGTCTTTTTCAGGATTGTTCTCAATAAAATACTAATACGTTTTTTTCTGGGAAAGTCATTAAAAAATATAAAAAAACAGTAATAAGCAGCATCAATACAAGATAGCTATGCCAAGCAGGAAAACGTGACATCAACGTTTTTAAGTCCAACTCCAGGAAAAGTAACATATTTGTCTTGGGTATTATGGAAATGGGTTTTGTACTTTAATTATTTTCATCTGGGGGAACTACACTCACTTCCTGAACTGTCAGGAAGTGAGTAAATCCCTCCAGCAGAAATAGAGCAATAATTAAGCCTAATTTTTTTACCGTGTGGGAAAGAGT
The DNA here is from genome assembly GCF_040937935.1 of Hyperolius riggenbachi. Classification (NCBI taxonomy): domain Eukaryota; kingdom Metazoa; phylum Chordata; class Amphibia; order Anura; family Hyperoliidae; genus Hyperolius; species Hyperolius riggenbachi. Next base: position 260,622,823 of record NC_090654.1, on the reverse strand, counting down.
TGTAAACGCCAATCAAATTTTTATTCTTGTCATTAATTTCCTGTCCTCACCACAGCCAGAGTTCATATGAAAGTCCGAGGTGTGTTTTCAATTCACTTTTTCTCCTAGGTGATACTTTTAAACCTTTTCAATAGAATTCATTTCAAACCAGCAAGCAAGAAAATACTCAGAATTTGGACAGTAGTTTTTCACCTACTTTTTGAAAAATTATCTCAGAGGAGAAAACTTAGGAGAAAATGTGAATTGAATAAACACCAGATAGTTTAGAGAGGTCACAGACAGAGCCATAACTAGAGGGGCAATTGCAGGAGGGCCCAGAGCTGTGGGGGGCCCCCAACTATCAACCTTCCATTCCACCGATACAGGGAACTATACTTCAGATCAGGTGGTTTTGTGGCTACACTTGTTATGGGTGTGAAGATGATGATGGCCACACTTGTTTTATGACCCTTGTGAGATGGGCCCCCAGGCCATAAAATACACCAAGGGGAGGCTAGGGAACATTGCGGGGCCCCATCAAAGTTTTGCTGGGGGACCCTATGAATTCAAGGAGAAAAAGCAAGGATTGGCACTTGGGTGGCCGAGAATATAAGGTTTTGTTAAAGCGGACCCAAACCAAACATTTTTTAATTCAAAATATTTAGTTGCACCACTCTGACACATACAAATATAAATAAACACTCCTTCAAGCCTATGAGCATTTCAGTGCATGCTTTTCCCCCTTCTCTTTGCATAACTAGGGTTATACAGGTGGCAGCCATTAGCAATTACTCCATTGCTGGACACCATCTACTCCACCAGTTTGCCGGATTATTTGCCGGCAATTTGAAAGGAAGGGAGGGGTTTCTCCAATAAATGTAAAATATTTTATATTTGTCATCATGCAGCTGAAAAAAGGCTGCTATTTATTGTTATAATTTAGAAAATAGATTTCATTTCTGAAATCTTGTATTTTTAATTTGGGTCCACTTTAATCACAAATAACCTTATCAAAACCCATAATTACAATAGTAGAAAAAAGTAAGAAAACCCCCATTGTAAAAAGCACCATCAGTGCGCGGGCGTCAACGTCCGCATAATTGTAGTTGTCGCCCGCGCACTGATTGGCTGGTGGCAAGGGGCGTGATAACACCATTCAGGCTCCGGCTCTGTTTACTTGCAGAGCGTGAAGTCTTTAGAGCGGACGTTGTAGCTCTAAATGAGATTGGTCGGCAGCTTATGGAGAGGAGCTGGGCGGACGTTGTCGGCTATACTTTGATTGGCTTACCCTGCGTTTGGAAACTGATACGAGAGACGGGACTCGTGCGCTCGGAGAGCGCAGGTGAGTGAGTCTGAGTTCAGGATTCCTGTAGAGCTCCAATCGCTCCCCTGGCTGGATGGCCTTTTCTTACACACTATATTACTGCAGATTTTAAGATCATGGAGAATTTATCATATGGATTTATTCGCCATCTGTGTTATGTACATCTGTTTCAGATTTGTTGTTATTGGACAACAACTAGGCGATTTTTCATTGGCAGGTTTGACCTGTTGAATATGTATATATGCTAATGTAAGAAGGCACACAGTCTCCCATCAGGTCCTCTCTTGGGCTAAGTGTATTTGTAAGGATGTATGAGTGTGTTCCGACATTATCTGAGGAAAGAACTCTGTTCTGACGTCATGGTGACCCGACACACACATCTTTTTAATGCCTGTCATGTTTTTTTAAAGAGCTATAATAAATAATTTTTTAGACGGTACTGATCCTGACAACCTATTTTGATGCTAACCCCTGTGCACTCCAGGGCTGATCATTGCACGTCTTGATTCATTGGTGCTGTCACGATTGAAGATTGAGCAATCATCACATAGACAAACGATCCCAGTCGCAGATCAAATCCAGTGGTCCTAAATTGATATAAGCTTCAACATTTGCACCAGTGACATCTGATATTAGGCAGTTCATGAAATATAAACATGCAGCTTCAATAACAGTTCAAATGACCAATGAATGGCCAGTGAGTCTCTAGATTAGTGGCTGGATAGTGTACTGGTTAAAGCGGATCCGAGATGAAAAACTAACTATAACAAGTAACTTGTCTATATATCTTATCTAAAGTTTAGATAGTTTACACAGCAAATCTAGCTGCAAACAGCTTTAATAGAGTATGATTATTTCTTCCTGTGATACAATGACAGCAGCCATGTTGTTTGTAAACATTACACAGAGGCAGGCTTATCTGCATCTTGAGCAAAAAAAAAACCTAATCCCCCCTCCTCCTCCCTCCTCCCCTCTGCCTCTGAAATCTCTGGCTAGTAATACTTCCCCCTCCTCCTGCCCAGACTGAGCTCCCATGAGCCCTTGCTACTGTCTGAAAGTGCCTTGGCTCTCTTAAAACCCGTGGGAGTGGCTTGTTTAGTTTATAGAGAATTAGAGTATTACAACAAAAACAAAAAAATATTTGGCTTGAGGAACGCCCTATAAACAATAGGAAAAGAACACAATTATGCAATGAGTAAAAGTTCATCTCAGATCCACTTTAAGGGCTCTGCCTCTGACACAGGAGACCAGGGTTCAAATCTCAGCCCCAATTGTTCAGTAAGCCATCACCTATTCAGTAGGAGACCTTGGGCAAGACTCCCTAACACTGCCTATAGGGTGCGTCCCAGTGGCTGCAGCTCTGGCGCTTTGAGTCCACCAGGAGAAAAGCGCGATATAAATGTTCTGTGTTTGTTGTCTGTGTTTAGATTGCATGTTATTATGTTCAATAAATGACTAAAAACTTGCTGCAGCACTGCATAGAGCTGAGAGAGCATGGAGATGGATGTATAGTTACTACCCCGAGGATACCGCAGTGGCTCCTCACACAGTGATAGCAAGTTGCAGTGTGCAAGGAGATGGGTGCCAAGGTGAAAAGTCAGCATGTCAAAGACTGTCTGACTTGTTTTGCCACGCCTAGTGGCATTTTTGAATTGTAGGTAGGCCACTGGTCAAAGAAATAGAGAATAAGGAAAAAGCAGTAAAAATAGATTCTAACACCATTCCATGCAGTTTCAAACTAAAATATTTTTTCCTTGAAGTTGGGCTTTAAAACAAAGAAACATTTACTGCCTTTATGCTAAGAATTATTAGCAGGGGCGTACCTAGAAATCCCCGGGCCCCCCTGCAAAAAAAAAAATCCAGGCCCCCCCCCCCCCCCAGGGCCCGCTCAGGGACTTTTGGGGGCCGGAGGGGTCGCAGCATAAGAGGAGAGTGTGGCAGATCGGTGGGGAGGGGGGAAATTCCCACCCCCCCTCCCTCACCTCGGGCTCTCCTCTCAGCGCTCCCCCTCCTGAAATCATTGGTGGCAGCGGGCAGGAAGCAGCATCAGCAGCGGTGGCGGCAGGATGATACATTACCTCCTTCTCGCTGGAGGACTTCCGTACTCTAAGAGCAACTTCCTGTTTACACAGAAGCTCTTAGAACGGAAGTCCTCCAGCGAGAAGGAGGTAATGTATCATCCTGCCGCCACCGCTGCTGATGCTGCTTCCTGCCCGCTGCCACCAATAATTTCAGGAGGGGGAGCGCTGAGAGGAAAGCCCGAGGTGAGGGGGGGGGAATTTCCCCCCTCCCCACCGATCTGCCACACTCTCCTCTTATGCTGCGACCCCTCCTGCCCCCAAAAGTCTCCGAGCGGGCCCTAGGGGGGCCCCAGGCCCCCCCGCGACGGCAGGAGTCGCGTCCCCTATTGGTACGCCAGTGATTATTAACATTTGACAACATTTTCAAATAAATACTACCTTATATACTCACGTATAAGCCTAATTTTTCAGCACAAAAAATGTGTTGAAAAGGTACCCCCTCAGCTTATATTTGAGTCAGTGGAGCAGAACATATGGTGGAGCAGGTTTTGTTACTGGCAGAGGAGCATATGGATTGCGCACTAGTGATTCTGCTCTTGCCAGCTGGCTCCCTGCTGTGTCCACGCCCCCGCCCCCTGCAACATGGCATGGAAAGTGGGCTGCTCAAGACTACCTGTGTCCCCCGGCTTGTGGAGTGGAGCTTGCAAGCAAAGTGTCAGTGTTGCAGTGATTGGGGATTCTTCCTGTGTGGCAATCGTTTTGTCTCATATCTATGATGCCATCAAGTGGCATTTTGAAACACAAGCTGTATCATTCTTGGTGTATATCTGGCTATGAGGAGAGGGAATGACTTGTATCGGGGGCACATCTAACTACTGTGGAGGGGGCTATACTGGTGGCTTATACAGTAGTCAATCTCTTTTACTTGGTTTCTGAGGGAAAAGTGGGTACCTCAGCTTATAAGCAGATCGGCTTATATGCAAGTATATACGGTATACTTGAACAGTGGTGAATCAGTTCATCAACCATAAAGCGAACCTTCTGATAAAGTGATATTCCAGCAATATATTTACTAACCCCTCTCCTCCCTCTGTTACGATCGCTTCTGCAGCGTTTACTGCTGGCTGCAGTGGTATTGCAACCCAAGCAGTTCTGATGTCATTACATGCATTTGCTTGCATAGTTTGGTTTGCACTTAAACTAGTTGCTGATTCCATCTGCAGTCGCTCTGAAGTTAATGACAGTTTAATATGCTTTTGTGAAAACAAACATTGTCTGCTGCAATGGAGTGGCAATCCCTTTCCTGCAGGCTGCATATCATTGTCTGCCTTTTCCTGCTGTCAGCCTGTGATTAATTACCATTCACTTGTGTGGGAATCTGCATGTCTGCTCCCATTGGATGACCTCAGTATAAAGATCTGCTTCCTGCAATGCTCCATGGGCTACCATAGTCTCAGATTCTGTCTGTTACTCTGTGCGGCTTCCACCTCGTTCCTATTCCGTGTAGACTGCGCTGACTCCTGCGAAGGGGTCAGCGAGTCCTCCTAGTTCTGCTCTTGTTTCTAGAAGTTGTTACTTTGCTTGTCTTGTGTCATATATTGGTTCATCGCTAATATATACGCATACTTGCACGTTTTGTTATTTTCCTTGTATTCGTGTTACCTTGATACATCAGGGTCGCTGTTGTATACGTACACGAACTGTTTATATCCTGTGTTCAGTTAGTCAGCTTTCCAGCACGTTTTGGTAGTTTGCGCGTATCGTGATCACCCGTGCTGAGTTAGTTATCCTGCTCCTGGTTCTGTTTGTGGATTGCGTTCATCTCTGCGAAGAGATAGCGAATCCTTCTGAGTCCTGTTCCCTGTATTGCTCCAGTCCTAGTCAGTGTTCCTGCTTATGTCATATATCGGTTCATTGCCGATATATACATATGTTAGTCAGACGTTACAAATAGTTTCATTGATAGCTGTAATTGTAATATGCTAGGAAAACATACTTATTGTATATTTGTCTGTGTTACGTTCATCTATCTTGATTCTCCTATTTCCTGACTATCCTGTCCTGTCTTTGTGAGGCACGCCATCGCTGCTACGCATTGGCTGCCTCATTCCAGTCTGTCTTGTTGTGGACGCTTGCTGTCACTAAGTAGTGGCTAGTTAAGCAAGCGTTCATTCTGTCTACCTGTCCTGATCTCCTCAGTTCTGGTTTTTGCGCTCAGCGCTATTTTGCGCTGAGACGTTATCACGAAGTATTTTTTGTGGCTGTTCGGATCTGCACCGGCTCTGTGCGCCACAATCTCCTATTGGAGTCAGTCCTCTCCTCCACTAAACTGGGGATATCCTGATTCCTTGTGCTGGTGTGTGTACCTCCTTCACGTCAGCTTATGTGTTGCATGCTGACGGTGGAGAATAAGCCCACCAAGCCTAACATTATGGTAGCCCCATTACCAATCCCCATTGTGGGGGGGGGGGGGGGGGTGTTCCAGCAAAAATGACACTGTTTGTTATGGTTCCTGTTCCTTTAAGAAATTTGAGAAACTTAATTCTGAAACAGAAAATGAGTTTTTTTCTGAATGTACCAGGTTCCTGGCCAATCCCGAGCTCCAGGCTACTCCTGTTTCAACGTGGGCCCCCCAGCTAGTTTATGTTTTGTTTAAGGGAAAATTGTTTCAGTGGGCTTACGATGTCCTGGATCATACCAATTTGAAAGAGAGACCGCTGGAATTTCTAGCGTTTGTGATCCATAACTGGCTGTGCAAAGCCGATCTGCCTAGCCCTTTTGATGAGCTCCTGGCAGCTTGTCAATCAGCTGCTCCTTCTACTGCTTGCAAAAAGAATCAGCAAGCAGATAATTGTTCTGATAACTTTTCTTCTGCTTTGAATAAACCACCTAAGGCAGCAGGGTCTAAAGCCAAACGTAAACGCTCCAAAAGAAAAGCGTTACAATCAGCGGAGTCGTTGCCCTTAGCGACTGCGCATCAGATCTGTAATGAGACTCCGCCATTAGCAGATAATGAAATTCAGTCACCATTCAGGGGAGTCAAATGGACCTATGAAACTACTAATGAACTTTCATTGCTAGCCAGGGAAAATAAAAGTTCTTGTTTAAATGAATTATCTGAATATTATTATGAAGATATATTACAGAGTATTGAACAGATCAATTTATTCGTGCAGCAAGGGAAATTTGCATACACTACAGTTCAACACTTGCTACAGGTATTGGAGATCCTTAGGAATAAGAAATCGGCCAATCGCCTGCTAAATAACCCAATACATGTTTCTGCCACAAACACATTTGCAAACTGTGATCAGCCTGAATGCTCAGCTGTTAAATATGCATGGGATCCTCCATTTCAGAAAGGAGAGATGGAAGCCCTGGTCTATGAATGGAAGAAAGATTCAAGTTCATTTTGTCAATTTTACAGTGCAAAAAGTGAATTAGTATTGAATGCATGCATTAAGTCGGCTTATAACCTAATAAAGACTGGTTTGTGTGGGTATGACTTTGTGGCTCCATTGATCGATGTGTGGAGAATGATTTTGGACGATTTTTATGCGATTCAATCAGTTGATACCAGGGAAGACACACTGTCAATTGGAGATTGTTCCACTTCCTCAGTTCCTGAGGACTCGCCTGCTTCAGCACCTTTGGCTGATTCAGCAAGTGATTCAGAGCTCCTTTTGTGTGAAATTGAACTTCCTGTAATTAGAGTTGGGCCGAACGGTTCGCCTGCGAACGGTTCCATGCGAACTTCCGTGGTTCGCGTTCGCGTCCCGCAGGCGAACCTTTGCTGAAGTTAGGTTCGCCCCATAATGCATCATGGAGGGTCAACTTTGACCCTCTACATCACAGTCAGCAGGCCCAGTGTAGCCAATTAGGCTACACTAGCCCTTGGAGCCACTCCCCCCCCTACTAAAAGGCAGGCAGCGGCGACCATTATGGTCACTCGTGTGCCTGCATTAGTGACAGTAGGGCGAGCTGCTGCACACTCTCTCTCATAGGGAAAGATTAGTTAGGCTTAGCTTGTCCCTGGCTGCATACCTGTTCTGTGAACCCACCACTGTATACCTGTTCTGTGAACCCACCACTGCATACCTGTTCTGTGAACCCACCACTGCATACCTGTTCAGTGAACCCGCCACTGCATACCTGTTCTGTGAACCCGCCACTGCATACCTGTTCTGTGAACCCGCCACTGCATACCTGTTCTGTGAACCCACCACTGCATACCTGTTCTGTGAACCCACCACTGCATACCTGTACTGTGAACCCACCACTGCATACCTGTTCTGTGAACCCACCACTGCATACCTGCCACTGCATACCTGTACTGTTCAGTGAACCCGCCACTGTATACCTGTTCTGTTCAGTGAACCCGCCACTGCATACCTGTTCTGTTCAGTGAACCCGCCACTGCATACCTGTTCTGTTCAGTGAACCCGCCACTGCATACCTGTTCTGTTTAGTGAACCCGCCACTGCATACCTGTTCTGTTCAGTGAACCCGCCACTGTATACCTGTTCTGTTCAGTGAACCCGCCACTGCATACCTGTTCTGTTCAGTGAACAGTTTGGTGTGTCAGTGTGAAGCAGTACCTTAATTACACTACCTGATTGATGTATACACATGCAAGATGTTTTAAAGCACTTTAGGCCTGTCATTTAGCATTCAATATGATTTCTGCCCTTAAAACGCTGCTTTGCGTCAAATCCAGATTTTTCCCGGGGACTTTTGGCGTGTATCCCACTCCGCCATGCCCCCCTCCAGGTTTTAGACCCCTTGAAACATCTTTTCCATCACTTTTGTGGCCAGCATACATTTTTTTTTTCAAAGTTCGCATCCCCATTGAAGTCTATTGCGGTTCGCGAACTTTAACGCGAACCGAACCTTCCGCGGAAGTTCGCGAACCCGGTTCGCGAACCTAAAATCGGAGGTTCGGCCCAACTCTACCTGTAATTCCACCCTGTACCATGGATAACTCAGTGTTACTTCCCAGTAAGACAGAAATTACTAATATTTCCTTAACCTTGCCCTGCACAAATTTCTCAGCAGAGGACCCAGAGGTCCTGCTGACTTCTGAGTCCAGCCTAGCCAGTACTCATGAGTCTTTGTTCAGTGAAACAGACATTAGAAAATCTTTGCCTGCCTCTGCAAACACTTCTGTAGAATTTACCTGTGTTAATAAAGTTCAACTCCTGTCTGATCCAGCAGATGCCAATAGATGCACTACATTAGTTTCTGAGTCCCAGCAATCCTGTCTAGAAACCTCAGAACACCAGCATCTGAATTTCCCAATTTTACAATTGAATAGTGATTCAGATGCGCAAACATTGTGTCTTGATCTTCCTGTCTCTACACCTCGCTCTAGTTTCGTGAATAGCTCAGAGCATCTGCTATGTGAACCTGAAATCATAGAATTATTACCTTGTTCAGAAAATCTTCCAGTAAATTTGCCCTGTACCATGAATTGTGCAGTAGATCTTTCCAATGAAGCTCAGGTCACAGAATCATTACGCTGTCCAGCAGGTGCTTCCATGGTTTTGCCCTGCGATATGGCCTGTTCAGTGATCCTGTCCAGTGAAGCTGTGGTCGCAGAGTCTTATGCTTCACCCAGCACTTTGGATACTTCAGATCCTCTAGTAGAGGAGTCTGAGGCACTGCTTACTTCAGTGGGTGTTGCAGTAGTATTCACTTGTTTAGCAGCTGTTTTGGAACTACAGTCTGCTCTAGTAAAACTTGATGAATCTCTGCCCAGTGAAGCAGAAGCTATTGAAACATTGTCTTTGTCAGCAAGCGTTTTTGATACCTTGCCCTGTACACAGTCTGATTTAGCTAAAGATGTTGAGTCCCTCTCTGATATCACAGTAGTCAGGGAACTTCAGCCCTGTCCTCTGAATGTTTCAGAAGTATTGCCCTGTAACATGGATAATTCTGACTCGCTGGAAAAAAATAATAGAAATCTCAGAATTTCAGTCCGGGTTAATGAGTGTTTCTGAAACCCAGCCCTGTATCCTGGAAAATTCTGGTTTTCTGGCCGGTGTGGCAGAAGTTCCAGAGTCCCCTTCCTGTCCAGTGAGTTCCTCAGTTTTGCTTAGTTCAGTGGAGATTGCTGCAATACTGACTTGTTTTGCAGCCCTTCATGAGCTCCAATTCAGTGTATTTGATGAGTCTCTGTCTAGTCCAGAAGAAGCTATGGGAACCCTGTCTAGTTTGGTGCATACATCAGAAGATTTGTCCTGTCTTGTAAATGCCCCTGAACATAATTTGTTAATAACCTTGCTGGAATCAGCGACATCTAAGTCTGATCCTGCAGTTTTTAGTGAGAATCCAGTAACTGTGAAGTCTAGTCATGATGATTTTTTTTTGCCCAGTCCTGGTTTCGGTCCTGTCTTGACTGACTTTGAGGTTCGCAGTTCCTTGACATGCCCAGAGGTTTCTCTTGTGCCGGTGTGCCCAGATGTGCTTCGTATGCCAGAGTGCCCAAGTGTGTCTGTGTTAGCGTGCTCACATGCTTCCCTAGTGGAGACATGTTCTGATGTTGCCGGTTGGCCTGCATGCCCGGAAATGGTTCTGGTCCCTAAAAGCCCTGATCTTGATGTTTGTCCTTGTGACCCTGACTCTGGAGTTGCCCTGGGTTCCATAGGGGTTCTTGATAGTTCTCCATGTGAGCCTAGGGGCGTTCTAACCGGTGGGGATCTCTTTGGAGCTTCCAAGTGTTCTGGGAGATCTCTGAGGAAACTTGTCCTGGTACCTTGGACTGGTTCAACAGTGGGTTTTGTGTTGGTAAGGACAGGGCCGGATTTGTACTTCTTACCGCCCAAGGCCGACTATTACCAGCCGCCCCAACCGAAACCGTATCCTACCACCTCTCTCCACACACACACACACACCCACCCAAACATTTTTGGGCCACTGGTGTCCTCTATTGCGGCTAGTGCCGAGGTCTCCATGGCAATATGAAGTGAATCAATCACGTCTCATGGGGAACTGGTTGATCAAGCGATCTACAGGTGATGGGCGTGGTGGGAGCCACCCACCACACACACATTGTGGCTCACAATTGGACATTGGGTGGGGTCAGCAACACGTAAAAGTGAGTCCTGTACCCACTGCGGTTTTCAGGGTAACAGTGCTGGCCAATCAATAATTAAGAAATGGGTACTGTGAGAGGCTGCCTTCTGTATTCTGTACTATTTGCTGGTGCGGCCCCTGGTCCTTTCATCCCCCACGCCAAGTGCGTGAGACCCAGCCTTCTGTAACTGCCTGCAGCTGCTGCTATGTCATTGGACAAGGCCTGGCTTTTTGCTAGTCACACACTGTTCACAAACGTTTCGTTAACGGACTGCAGCTGCCGGTAGCGCGTACGTTAAAAAGGGGCGCTGGGAAAAAAGGGCGCGGGGTTTTAAACGATAAGCATGGATAACGTTTAAAAATGTATTGTACTGTATTTCGTTTAAAATTAATGTTTTATAAAGTTATAAATCATTAAATAATGTGCATTAAATCGGCAATTGTAAAAACGTTAATCTTTCGTTTAAATAGTGAAACGTATAATAACGTTTAAAAAAAAAATTACTAAGTAACCCTCCATGTACCTACCCCTAACCCCTAGACCCCCCTGTTGATGCCTAAACCTAAGACCCCCCTGTTGGTGCCTAAACCTCAGACCCCCTGTTGGTGCCTAAACCTAAGACCCCCCTGTTGGTGCCTAAACCTAAGACCCCCTGTTGGTGCCTAAACCTAAGACCCCCCTGTTGGTGCCTAAACCTAAGACCCCCTGTTGGTGCCTAAACCTAAGACCCCCTGTTGGTACCTAAACCTAAGACCCCCCTGTTGGTGCCTAAACCTAAGACCCCCTGTTGGTGCCTAAACCTAAGACCCCCCTGTTGGTGCCTAAACCTAAGACACCCCTGTTGGTGCCTAAACCTAAGACCCCCCTGGTGGTGCCTAAACCTAAGACCCCCCTGTGATAAGCATTAATAACGTTTCAAAAACATATTGTGCGGTTTTTTCGTTTAAAAATAATGTTTGAAAAAAATATTATACTGTTTTTCGTTTAAAAATAATATTAAAAAAATTATAAATCATTAAATAATGTGTAATCATGAGAAGCAGTAATAAAACATTAAGTCTCCGGGCGCCGCTTTTAAAACGTTATTTTTCTCCGGCGCCCTTTTTTCCTATCGGGCGCCCATTAAACGATATTTATTATGGGAGTGAATGGCGGCGCCCGATTTGTCCACTAGCCTCCTGCGCCCTTTTTTACTGTTACCGCCTGTAGCACAGCACAGGCAGATGCCAGCTGGTACTAATAGTGCAGTTATCCTGACCCCTTTCATTTGTTTGGACACTTGCAAATAATGCCCACTGTCTGTCTGCAGGCCGCCCCTTGTTTATCTGGTGCCCTAGGCCATGGCCTATGTGGCCTTGCCAGAAATCCGGCCATGGGTAAGGACAGTTCCGGTGGGCATTGCAAAGGCTTTGGCGTTTTTGGACAGTCCCTGGAAGGCGGTGGGTATCGCTCAGAGAGTTTCTGGGGGCTTTTTTCTGGAAGTCGTGGTTCTGATGGGTATCACACTGAGGCTTGTAGTACTGACGGGCATGGTTCGGTAGGTTCTGGTTCCAATTGGTCTAGTTTTGGTGAGACTGATTCAGGAATTTGGTTTTGTCGGGCTGTTCCGACCTTCATGAATTATCAGTCAGATCAGTTTGCTGGATTTTCCACTTCTGATTTTTTGGTTTGGGTGGTTCAGGAGAAATATGTCAGTTTTTATAGGCGTCCGGAGGCTGCGTTTAAGGGGGGGGGGGGGGGTACTGTTACGATCGCTTCTGCAGCGTTTACTGCTGGCTGCAGTGATATTGCAACCCAAGCAGTTCTGATGTCATTACATGCATTTGCTTGCATAGTTTGGTTTGCACTTAAACTAGTTGCTGATTCTATCTGCAGTCGCTCTGAAGTTAATGACAGTTTAATATGCTTTTGTGAAAACAAACATTGTCTGCTGCAATGGAGTGGCAATCCCTTTCCTGCAGGCTGCATATCATTGTCTGCCTTTTCCTGCTGTCAGCCTGTGATTAATTACCATTCACTTGTGTGGGAATCTGCATGTCTGCTCCCATTGGATGACCTCAGTATAAAGAACTGCTTCCTGCAATGCTCCATGGGCTACCATAGTCTCAGATTCTGTCTGTTACTCTGTGCGGCTCCCACCTCGTTCCTAGTCCGTGTAGACTGCGCTGACTCCTGCGAAGGGGTCAGCGAGTCCTCCTAGTTCTGCTCTTGTTTCTAGAAGTTGTTACTTTGCTTGTCTTGTGTCATATATTGGTTCATCGCCAATATATACGCATACTTGCACATTTTTTTATTTTCCTTGTATTCGTGTTACGTTGATACATCAGTGTCGCTGATGTATACGTACACGAACTGTTTATATCCTGTGTTCAGTTAGTCAGCTTTCCAGCACGTTTTGGTAGTTTGCGCGTATCGTGATCACCCGTGCTGAGTTAGTTATCCTGCTCCTGGTTCTGTTTGTGGATTGCGTTCATCTCTGCGAAGAGATAGCGAATCCTTCTGAGTCCTGTTCCCTGTATTGCTCCAGTCCTAGTCAGTGTTCCTGCTTATGTCATATATCGGTTCATTGCCGATATATACATATGTTAGTCAGACGTTACAAATAGTTTCATTGATAGCTGTAATTGTAATACGCTAGGAAAACATACGTATTGTATATTTGTCTGTGTTACGTTCATCTATCTTGATCCTCCTATTTCCTGACTATCCTGTCCTGTCTTTGTGAGGCACGCCATCGCTGCTACGCATTGGCTGCCTCATTCCAGTCTGTCTTGTTGTGGACGCTTGCTGTCACTAAGTAGTGGCTAGTTAAGCAAGCGTTCATTCTGTCTACCTGTCCTGATCTCCTCAGTTCTGGTTTTTGCGCTTAGCGCTATTTTGCGCTGAGACGTTATCACGAAGTATTGTTTGTGGCTGTTCGGATCTGCACCGGCTCTGTGCGCCACAATCTCCTATTGGAGTCAGTCCTCTCCTCCACTAAACTGGGGATATCCTGATTCCTTGTGCTGGTGTGTGTACCTCCTTCACGTCAGCTTATGTGTTGCATGCTGACGGTGGAGAATAAGCCCACCAAGCCTAACACCCTCTAACTTAATGCTTAAAAGAAACCCGAGGTGAGAGACATATGGAGGCTGACATATTTATTTCCTTTTAAACATTACCAGTTTCCTGGCAGTCCGGTTGATCTTTAGGTCAGCAGTGTCTGAATCACACACCTGAATCAAGCATGCAACTAATTTTGTCAGATGTTTGTCAGGAACATTTCATTTCATAATTTTCATTAGAAGTTCTTTGCCTTCCATGGCAACAATCTCCCTTTCTTCCATGGCAACAGACTCCCTCTTCCATGGCAACAGCCTCCACTTTCGAAGGTTATAGGCTCCCATTCCCGTGGCAACATCTATCTTAGTTTAAGCCTCCCTCATCCATGGCAACAGCCTCCTTCTTGTCCAGTTATAGCCTCCCTTTCCTATGGCAACAGCCTTCCTCTTATCCTATGCACCGGATTTAGGAAACAATGAGGGACCGACGGGAGAGCTCATTTCAACACACTGATCACTTAAAGAAAATGTAATGAAGAAAAATCCCCTGGGGGGTACTTACCTCATGAGGGGGAAGCCTCTGGATTCTAACGAGGCTTCGCCCGTTCTTCTCTGTCCCTCTGTTGTTCAGCTGCAGCCCCCCGAAGTGCGGGGATGTAAATATTTACCTCCCGGGATCCAGCGCAGGCGCAGTAACGGATCTCCCTTCGGGATAAGGAGGAAAAAGCCGAACCAGATTGATCCGCTTTATTGCGCAGGCGCAAGTCCTCTTACCCGAAGGATAAGCTGCTACTGGGCCTGCGCTGGATCCCAGCAAGGTAAATAAATCAGCGCTTGTCAGGCCTGTCATGGGAGTATTGCGGGACACTTCGGGGGAGCCAGCGCTGGACTACCTGAAGCTACAGTGATGGGGGAAGCCTCATTGGGACCCTGAGGCTTCCCCCTCCCGAGGTGAGTACCCCCCCCCCCCCCGGATATTTTGTTTTGTTACAGAGTCTCTTTAAACTGATGGAAACACAAGTGTGCAGATCCTCCCACATTGAGTATCACCAACAATGGCAGTTCCGGAGAGATAGAGAAAAAGAGAAGCGCTCCTTGTGTTTTAAATGTATGGCGATGCTTAACCCCCTTGAAGTAAGCTGCTCACCTTGAGTTGCTGCTGAGAGAGTCAATATTGACTAAGCAGCAAATAAGGCTTATGAGTAAAGTCACTCTCAGGCATCAGGTAGTATCTGTTCGTCTTCAGGTTTCCATGCTCCTTTGTCTCCAGAAGGTGATCAGGAATGCTGTTTCCAGACACCTCTCCTGTCTCTGGCATGCATGGACCCATAAGTGAGAAGGGCTCTCCAGTATAAGGAAAGAGTTCTTTATTGTATCAAAACATTAACGGACATGTCAAAACTAACGCGTTTCCTGAGGGAACACCCTCGCTTCATCGGGGATCAGATAAAAATTGTTGGATGCAATGGCACAGGATCTGCCACTAAGCCATGGTGCCTATGTGCCCTTCACAGAAAACCAGCCCTGTTTTTAAATACCTTTTTGTTAGGTGCTGAGAAGGTGTTCTGTAGGTAAGGCGGGAAGGGATTAAAGGTGAAATAACCTGTGAGAAAAAGCGCATAAGGGCCTTTGTCCTGCAATCAAGTTTAATCATGGCTAACCAACAGCTGTGAAAGCCATAGAACTAAATAAATAATAACAGAAAATGCAGCCTATACAGCCTTGTAATATATCACTCAGCAAACAGCTCTTCAACTCCGCACACGGAAATTATTGCAGATCTGATTCCTGTAACAAATGTTCTGCAATTTACGAGATGGTTACTTATTTAAGTTTTTATCACATGGAAGCGGTTACTACCTGGAAGCCGTACAGGAGAGGGAGGGGGGAAAATATGTATTGTGTTATGGTCAATTTTCTTTTGTTCCAAATATTATGGGATAAAGTTGTTTTCTGAGCCCAAGCCACTGGATGGAATAAAACACACGCAGACCAAGCTCTTATGGCAATGATTTGTCCACAATGTGTTTCTTATCATGGAGGGAGTGTGGTCCGCGCAGCTGCTGCAGGCACAGGCGCTACGTGAGGAGGAAAGGAGCGCAGGGCCTTTAATGTTGGGAGGCTCCCTGGAATGGTCTACGTTGGGCTATGGTGACCTGTGGATATGCCATGGCAAGGAACGGAGAGGAGTTAAAGTGAACCTGCTATGAGAGAGGAGGTGCCCAAAAATAGATAAAGAAATGAAACAAAAAATAATAAGGGGGAGGGAGGTGTCTTTACCACTCCAGATGAAAGAACCCAAACCACACGGTAAATGTGAAAAGATTAAATTATTTATTCAGCACGATTAAAAGGACAACACGTTTCACGGGTCTCAGCCGCTTCTTCAGGTCAATACAAGTGCCTTTAATACATGGTCACATGCATGGACGCCAGAATCATCATGATGCTTGTGACCATATTTTAAAGGCAGTTGTATTGACCTGAAGAAGCAGGCTGAGACCCGTGAAGCGCGTTGTCCTTTTAATCGTGCTGAATAAATAATTTAATCATTTTACATTTAACCTGGGTTTGGGTTCTTCCATCTGGAGTGGTAAAGACACCCCCCCCCCCTTATTAATATTTTTTGTCTCAATGAATTACCTATTCTTGGGTGCCTCCACCCCCCAGTACTATACATTACATCTCCTTTGGAGGTGTCTACCTTCCAGGTTTGGTATTATCTACTACCAAAAAGGACCAACCAGGAGAGCGACCATCCAGTTCCAGTAGGACCTGGAATACTGAGTGGGGACGGTTATTTCCCAGTTGGCGATATACAGTGGTTGCAGGGACAGCAACGCACCTTTGTGAGTATAAATACTCTTATACTACAATCTAACATCTACAATATTGCACCATTTGACTCCTGGTCTCTCCTTGTTGTCACACAGGTGACCGTGGTATCCCCACAGTGACCACCTTTTCTACTAGAACTGCTATGAGAGAATAATGGAACTTGTCATTGCTCACTTGAGACACTTTTTTTGGTACAAGGAGCACAGTTAAATTATGGCAGAGCTGATTCAGCAGGTAGTGATGGTCAGGTCTAGGAGAACTCCTGGAGAAGCATGTGATCAGTTTGGTCAGGTGATAAATATGTAAGTCTCTGATTTTCTCATCATGATCATGTGCTAAAGCAAGATGTGATCACAGCACATCAGAGCTTTGCAGATCTTTCAGCAAACAAATCACATGCTTCTCCATGAGTTCTCCTACACATGACCCTCACTACCAGCAGGTAGTGGTAGGCCTAAAGCATGAAGCAGGTGGTTTGGGCACCATTTCTTAGGCGGTGGTGCTTTGGCTAGCTTTGGGTCTGGGCAGAGTAAATGTAGATTATGACTATGCAGTGGTGGCTGGGACACTGGATGTGGAGCTGAAGTGAAGGACAAGGAGGACTACAGGAAAGTATCTATATATACAGGTCCTTCTCAAAAAATTTGCATATTGTGATAAAGTTAATTATTTTCTGTAATGTACTGATAAACATTAGACTTTCATATATTTTAGATTCATTACACACAACTGAAGTAGTTCCAAGCCTTTTATTGTTTTAATATTGATGATTTTGGCATACAGCTCATGAAAACCCAAAATTCCTATCTCGACAAATTAGCATATTTCATCCGACCAATAAAAGAAAAGTGTTTTTAAAACATGCACTCAATACTTGGTCGAGAATCCTTTTGCAGAAATGACTGCTTCAATGCGGCGTGGCAACGAGGCAATCAGCCTGTGGCACTGCTCAGGTGTTATGGAGGCCCAGGATGCTTCGATAGCGGCCTTAAGCTTATCCAGAGTGTTGGGTCTTGCGTCTCTCAACTTTCTCTTCACAATATCCCACAGATTCTCTATGGGGTACAGGTCAGGAGAGTTGTCAGGCCAATTGAGCACAGTAATACCACGGTCAGTAAACCATTTACCACTGTGGTTTTGGCACTGTGAGCAGGTGCCAGGTCGTGCTGAAAAATGAAATCTTCATCTCCACAAAGCTTTTCAGCAGATGGAAGCATGAAGTGCTCCAAAATCTCCTGATAGCTAGCTGCATTTACCCTGCCCTTGATAAAACAGTGGACCAACACCAGCAGCTGACATGGCACCCCAGACCATCACTGACTGTGGGTACTTGACACTGGACTTCAGGCATTTTGGCATTTCCCTCTCCCCAGTCTTCCTCCAGACTCTGGCACCTTGATTTCCAAATTACATGCAAAAGTTGCTTTCATCCGAAAAAAGTACTTTGGACCACACTGAGCAACAGTCCAGTGCTTCTTCTCTGTAGCCCAGGTCAGGCATTTCTGCCGCTGTTTCTGGTTCAAAAGTGGCTTGACCTGAGGAATGCGGCACCTGTAGCCCATTTCCTGTACATGTCTGTACACAGTGGCTCTGGATGTTTCTACTCCAGACTCAGTCCACTGCTTCCGTAGGTCCCCCAAGGTCTGGAATCGGTCCTTCTCCACAATCTTCCTCAGGGTCCAGTCACCTCTTCTCGTTGTGCAGCGTTTTCTGCCACACTTTTTCCTTCCCACAGACTTCCCACTGAGGTGCCTTGATACAGCACTCTGGAAACAGCCTATTCGTTCAGAAATTGTGACAAAGTGATGACAGTGGAACGCACGCTGGAACGCGGAAGAGGTGAGTCATCCCCGCCTGCTGCCTCTTACTAATATATAATCGTACTTAACGTGATGATCAGTTATAGTTTAAACATACAAGTCCCCTGTCCCCCCCCCCCCCCCACCCCGCCTCTTCTGTCCCTCTGTATCCATGTCCCCCATGCACCCTGGTGCCTCTTTTGTCCACCATTGTTCTTCGTGTCCCCCATGCGTCCTTTGTATCCCCGGTGCCTCTTTTCTCCCCCTGTGTCCTCTGTGTCCCCGCCCCAGTAGGTGACATACTTCCCAAGGCAGCCGTTGAGTCCCCTGATGAGCTGATGCAGGGATTCCATCCTTGTGTCCGTGGTGGCAGCATTCAACTGGGGGTTACCTCATGTTCATAGCTCGTCCTGATATCGCATGCTGTTACCGCCGATCACCCCACTTGACTACAATGGTCGATCTTGTACTATATCTGATCGATATATTGGACCAATTTTGGGCCGAAATTTGCATCCATTTCTATAATAATTATCGAATTGGATGCTTGATTGGCCACCAAGTAGAGTGATGTATGGGCACCTTTATATTTTATTAGCCGACCTGCGGCGTAGCATACGCTGCATAAGAGGGTAGCGGGCAGGTAGGGGGTATTGGGCACAGTGGGGAGGGGGGTCGGACTTCTTCCCTTTCCCCAATCGCGGCTCTGCAGGTTCCGAAGGGTAAGAGCGGCGGGGGGATGGACGGTAGCAGGGGGAGGAAGTTCATTACGTCCTGTAGTCCACTAACAGGGACCAAACAGGACATTTTAAAGCATTGCACGGTCCTATAGTGGTTAAACGTACAAGTGTCAAAAGTGGGTGTAGTGGATCACCATATGAAGGACTGAGTGCTTTTGCCCTTCACTTTGAAAGGAACCTTCCTGAATACAGGAGGGAAGGGGGGGGACAAAAGAGACACCACCGTGGACAGCAGCACCTTCAGACCATAAGACGCACTGACTTTCCCTCCACACTTTTGGAGGAGAAAAAGTGCATCTAATGGTCCGAAAAAAAAAGGTACATTAGGGAAGGCATTGACAATGGCGGCGGGGTGCGGAATCGGCACCACAAGGCTGATTCCTGAGAGATTTTAGCATAAAGTCTGCTAGTGTATGGGCAGGTAACAGATCTCTCTCTGATCAGATCTGTCTCTTGGTCGATCTACCCATTCCCCATTCTCTGATGTATGGGCATTTTTAGTTAGGAAGGTTAGCGGTGAGCTAATTTAGGTGGGTTCAGGTTAAAATACCCCCAAAGTCATACAATATGTTGTGGAGTCATTACATGGTGGGGTACTTTACCAGTCGTTCATTGTTCGTTTTGAACGACTTCCATCTGACGTGTGTATTAAAGAGACATTAAAGCGAAAAAAAATGATGATATAATGAATTGGTTGTGTAGTACGGATAATTACTACAGCATTAGTAACAAAGAGAATATTCTCATATTATTATTTTCAGTCATATAGTGTTTTTATAACATTGCATCATTCTCTAATATTTGCAGTTTACACACTACTCAGCATTCTAAATGATCTTACAGAGCAGGCCAGTGAACTATTGACCTGTCCTCTGCAGAAAAAAAATACAGTGACTGACAGTTGAGATAATAAGCTTCAGAAGACAGAGCTCTCTGTGACTTTGAAAGTCGTGGAGCTCAATGGCTCTTTTGCATAGATAACAACTGGAGTTTCTTAACTCTTCCTGTACTGGAAACAATATTAGACTTATGTCTCTGCTCCTAATGTTTTATTTCCTAGCTGTACTGCACATACAAATCATTATATATTTTTTTTCACTTCAGTGTCTCTTTAAAGAGACTCTGAAGCGAGAATAAATCTCGCTTCAGAGCTCATAGTTAGCAGGGGCACGTGTGCCCCTGCTAAACCGCCGCTATAGCGCCGCTAAACGGGGGTCCCTTCACCCCCAAACCCCCCACTGCGACACTTGGTTGCAGACTTGGTCGCTCCTGGAGGCAGGGCTAACGGCTGCAGCCCTGGCTCCAGTCGCATCTATCAGAAGCGCATCGCCGCCTCTCCCCCGCCCCTCTCAGTGAAGGAAGACTGAGAGGGGCAGGGGAGAGGCGGAGATACGCGCTGACAGACACGCATGGAGGCAGGGCTGCGTCGGTTAGCCCTGCCCCAACCAGGAAGCGCTCCCCGGCTGTATCGAGGGGGATTTGGGGGTGAAGGGACCCCCGTTAAGCCGCGGGATAGCGGCGGTTTAGCAGGGGCCCCTGCTATCTATGAGGTCTGAAGCGAGATTTATTCTCGCTTCAGACTCTCTTTAAGGTTTAGGTTCAAAATATCAGTAATAATTTCATATGATGAAAACAATTTATAGAAGTGATAGACGATTGGGTTTCACCCTAGCTCCGTTGTAAGCAATGCCAGCCTATTGCTGTTACTCAAGATGCACGTTACCGTTTCCATAGAAGCCCTCTGGTGTTTGCACCATGAAAGTGGCTGTGTCTCCAGACACCCGATCTGCTAACATCTATGGTCACCCTCGCTGGGCATCGCCACATGCTTTCACACATGGTGGGACTGCCCACGCCCAGTGTTTAGTGTTTACATGCAGCTTCTGGATGCAAACCAAAGCCCTGAGCCATGTTCCTCTATTTATGTTTCTGGCTAAACTTCCTGCCTAACACATACTATTAATTTAGCTCTCATTTTAAAACGATCCCTTCCCTGTAATGTTATGATTTCATCCCAATATTTTCCTGTGTTTTGCTACGCTACCCATCTAGAGAAGTAAAGGAGAGCGGTAATCCTCCTCCGGGTGTATCAGCTTTAAACAGCTGCAATAATAAGGAAGAGAAAATTATATCTGGACTCTAATTCACATACTCTAGCGGCTCGCTAATCCAGATGATGTGAAAACCAGGTGGATGAGTTTCTGAAGAACTCATGACATCACCAGGCCGATGTGACCCGTCCTTCAGCTTTTATTAGCTGTTTCTGTGTTATCTTTGTTGAACAGCGACTGTGAACAAAAAAGAAAGAACAAAAACAACTGCAGACAGGGGCATAACTAGAAATTACCCTCCCCCCCCCCAGGACTCACCTCTCGTGGGTGGCCTGGGGCTAAGGGGGCCCACTCCTGTGCTGACTTGTTGCAGAGTAGTGGCAGCGGAGCATCACACTTTACTTGCTCCTCGCAGTCCTTCATGCTCCTTAGGCTGCATGGCACGAAGCTGCACTATCTCCATGTGGTTCCCGCCTGTACATATCATGTGACATGCACCGCCAGCTGCAAGGTGATTGGCTGTGTGGTGCTTGTTTATACTTAAGAGAGGTATGAGAAAGACCTGTCCAGCCACTGGAAGCAGGTCATGTATGATGCTTCGCTACTGCTACCTGCTACTCTGCAACAAGTCAGCACAGAAGCAGCTCCTTTAGCCTCTGCCCCCACCCCTGGGTCAAATGTCGTAACTGTAACATAACGTTTCTGACTGCAGATTTGATCTCTTACTTAATGATTTGTAAAATAGCACCAACATGACCGTGATGCCTCTCATCCATTAAAAAAGGACTTTGGGCTGAGGATAAACCAACATGGCCAATCAAATGCTAAAAATGACGGCTCACATAGAAGTTTAATGCAAATTTTATGCAGCCTGGAAGTGAGCCAATCAAAAGCACTTCCTGCTGTTTTTGACTGTGTCATTTCCAAGCTGCATATGATTTGCATCACATCTGCATGCAAGATGTATATATACAGTTTGCTACAATTACAGCTGCCAGTCTTTTAGGGAATGTCTCTACCAGCTTTGCACATCTAGAGACTGATTCTTCTTTGCAAAACAGCTCCAGCTCAGTCTGATTAGATGGACAGTGTTTGTAAACAGCAGTTTTCAGATCTTGCCACAGATTTTTGATTGGATTTAGATCTGGACTTTGACTGGGCCATTCTAACACATGGATATGTTTTGTTTTAAACCATTCCATTGTTGCCCTGGCTTTATGTTTAGGGTCGTTGTCCTGCTGGAAGGTGAACCACCTCAAGTCTTTTGCAGACTCCAAGAGGTTTTCTTCTAAGATTGCCCTGTATTTGGCTTCATCCATTTTCCCATCAACTCTGACCAGCTTCCCTGTCCCTGCTGAAGAGAAGCACCCCCAGAGCATGATACTGCCGCCACCATATTTGACAGTGGGGATGGTGTGTTCAGAGTAAGGTGGACTGTAAGTTTTCCGCCACACATAGCGTTTTGCTTTTGGCCAAAAAGTTCTGTTTTGGTCTCATGTGACCAGAGCATCTTCTTCCACATGTTTGCAGTGTCCCCCACATGTCTTGTGGCAATCTGCAAATGGGACTTATGGTTTTCTGTTAACAATGGCTTTCTTCTTGCAACTCTTTCATAAAGGCCAACTTTGTACAGTGCATCACTAATAGTTGTCCTATGGACAGATTCCCCCACCTGAGCTGTAGATCTCTGCAGCTCGTCCAGAGTCACCATGGGCCTCTTGACTGCATTTCTGATCAGCGCTCTCCTTGTTTGGCCTGTGAGTTTAGGTGGATGGCCTTGTCTTGGTAGGTTTACAGTTGTGCCATACTCCTTCCATTTCTGAATGATAGCTTGAACAGTGCTCCGTGGGATGTTCAAGGCTTTGGAAATCTTTTTGTAGCCTAATGCTACGTACACACATGCGACAACGATCGTTCGTTAAGAACGACGAACGAACTTTTAATTGATGAAAGAACGACCTAAGTAAAGGTAGTTTTAAAATGTGTGTAACGATCTGATCGTTAGAACGAACGTTACATCACAGAAAGCAACTATTGCGCCTGCGCATAAAAATGAGAAGTTCCATGAAGAAATAGTGAAATGCGCATGTCAAGCCTAGTACGAACGATCGTTTCCAACGATGTACTACTTTTGCAAACGATCGTCGTTGGTTAAAATCCGCCGAGACAGAACTTTCTTTTGTAGCGATTTGGCTCGTTCGTCGTTTGCCTTAATAGTCGGTGGTTCGTTTTTTGTAACGATCGTCGTTGGTAAAGATCGGGGAACGATCGTTACAAACGACTATAGTCGCATGTGTGTACGCACCTTTAGCCTGCTTTAAATTTCTCAATAACTTTATCCCTGGCCTGTCTTGTGTGTTCTTTGGACTTCATGGTGTTGTTGCTCCCAATATTCTCTTAGACAACCTCTGAGGCCCTCACAGAGAAGCTGTATTTGTACTGACATTAGATTACACACAGGTGCACTCTATTTAGTCATTAGCACTAATCAGGCAATGTCTATGGGCAACTAACTGCACTCAGACCACAGGGGGCTGAATAATTACGCACACCCCACGTTGCAGTTATTGATTTGTAAAAAATGTTTGGAATCATGTTTGATTTTCATTCCACTTCTCGTGTGTACACCACTTTGTATTGGTCTTTCATGTGGAATTCCAATAAAATTGATTCATGCTTGTGGCAGTAATATGACAAAATGTGGAAAACTTCAAGGGGGCCGAATACTTTTGCAAGCCACTGTATATCAGTGGGTTTTCTGACCCTTGTGAGATGGACCCAAAGGCTGTGAAGGCCATCAAGGGGAGGCAAGGGAAGGGGTGTGGACATCGGGGGGCCCCATCAAAGTTTCACAGGGGCTCCCCATGAATTGTAGTTACACCACTGACCAGAAACCTCTTCAATCAGATTCAATCAGAGAGGGAGGTATCTCATCGTCCTTGAGAACCTCATGGTCGATTTGATCATACATGGCGTGATGTATGTGATCTGGGGTATGTGATCAGCAGTCAGCAGGTTGTGCAGGGATAAATAAGAAGAAATAGTTCTCTTTTCCCAAACCTCATACTCTTAGCCAGCACAAAACCTTTTGAAACTCAATATACTGAGAGACTTGGACTGACTCCCAATAGCTTCTGATTACACTCGTCTCCTCTCAGCTTCTTGAGGAGGAAGAGGAACCTGACTTGCATTGAAGCTGTATATTACATCTTGGCGCTGGTTACTGCAAACCTTTAAGAGTAAATCTGTCTCGGGCGGGGCTATACATTGTTCTTCACACCATGTCAGAATAATGGTTGTTTCTATGTGACTGTCGCCTAGTTTGTTTTCTCAGTCAAATGAAACCTGGAGACCTCATCTGTCTTTGGCAGTATTAGTAAATGGGGAGGCCAGTTAAGGTTCTTTCAGTAGAAAAAAAAAGAAAGTTATTTTTCTTTCCTACAAATTAAGCTCGTTGTATTGAAATCTTGTGGGTTTGAGCGTAAACTCAATCATGACCAAAACTGTTCAAACTGGGGCGGATGGAATGAACGTTTCCAGATTGCTCGTAATGGCCGGCAACCTGTCCTGCATTTTGGCAGTTCTACATGTTGAGTGTTAGACAGTCAGTGCACAGAGAGAGTATGTATCGACGCAGGGCCTGTTGAGTTGGGCGTTGGGTGATGCTGATAGGTGAAATATAAGTAATGTAATATTACCAACATCCCGGCCCCCTATTCACACACTAACCCTCTCTCCTAATGCCTAACACTTACCCCCACACCTACTCCCTAGCACTAATCCCACCCCCCACTTCCTAACACTTATAACTCCTCCTACTGCCTAAAGCTAATCCCTACCTACTTCCTAACCCTCCGTTCTACTGCTTAACACTAACCTCTCCTCCTAAATACGAACCTTCCTTCCTAATGCCAAAGACTAACCTTCCCTCTCACTGCCTAACACTAATCCCCCCTACTGCCTAACACTAACTCCCCCTCCTACTGCCTAACACTTACCCCCCCACCTCCTAACACTAATCCCCCCTACTGCCTAACACTAACCGTCCCTACTACTGTCTAACACTAATCCCCCCCCCCCTACTACCTAATACTAACCTCCCTTCCTAATGCCTAACACTAACTTCCCCTCCTACTGTCTAACACTAATCCCCCACTTCCTAACACTAACTCTACCTCCTAATGCCTAACACTAACTCCCCCTCCTACTGCCTATCACTTACCCTCCCCCGCACCTTCCTAACACTTGCAACTCCTCCTACTGCCAAAAGCTAATCCCTCCCTACTTCCTAACACTAACCCTCACTCCTACTGCCTAACACTTACCCCCCCCCCCTCTTCCTAACATGTCAAACTCCTCCTACTGCCTAAAGCTAATCCCTCCCTACTTCCTAACACTAACCCTCACTCCTACTGCCTAACACTTACCCTCCCCCCCACTTCCTAACATGTCAAACTCCTCCTACTGCCTAAAGCTAATCCCTCACTACTTCCTAACACTAACCCTCACTCCTACTGCCTAACACTCATCCCCCTACTACTTAAGACCCCTTTTACACTTAATAAGTTGATCTCAGTTAAAACTGAAAGAAAACTGATTTTCAAAGTAATAACCATGTTTTCCTATGGCACAGTTCACACTATATGCGTTTTAACTGAAAAGCTTTTTCACATTGCACTGCTATGGAAAAAACATGTATTAACCCGTACTAACGCATACTAACACACACTAACACGTACCAGTTCATTAAGTGTAAAAGGATGCATTTTTAAAATCGATTTTCTCAAAAACTACATCTTGCTCCCACTATTCCCCTTAACATGGCAATTTTTATGATGGTAGCAAATATGATGGTTTTGCTATTAACTACGGCACAAAATTACACAGAATTTATCTAAACATTACAGTTCCTGATTACGTCTGCAAACAAAATTAATTACAATTTACTTAAAGAGACTCTGTAACAAAATTTTGAGCCTTATTTCTTCTCTATCCTATAAGTTCCTATAGCTGTTCTAATGTGCTCTGTCTAACTGCAGCCTTTCCTTGTTCCACAGTGGCTGTATTATCTCTGTTATATGATCTAATCTTCTCTCCTCTGTCAGCTCTGTTGGGCTGAGGCTGGAATGTGTGGAATGTGCTGTGCTGCTTGTGATTGGCTAGAAGCTATACACACCCTCTCCAGGCCCCCTGCACACTCTGTATGACTCACACACTTAGCTCCTCTCAGCATATCAATTGCTATGTCTTTTGTTTGTAAACGCTGCATAAAACTGGCAATTGCAAGCCAGGATTGCAGCAGGGAGTGGCAGAAACAGCACAGAGGAGCCCAGGAGAACATAATGAATAGAATGGTATGCTTTTTATTGTAAGAATTTTACAGTACAAATTCGCTTTAATTGTGAGGTACGATGCAAAATTACGATGATGCGAAATTTGTGCTCATCACTAGCCCCTAGTAGGCCCCTCTGGTCCAAGGGCCCCAATGTGGTCCTAACCTATGCATCCCTTATTGCTACACCACTGCTGCCTCCTGCCTAATACTAACCCTCCATCCTACTGTCTAACACTACTGCCTACTAATAGCCAAACTGCTATTGGAAGCACTAGCTGATCGCCTACTGATAGCCAATTTGCTAGGCTAACTATAGCCTACATTTGCCGATAGCTAATCATCGAATCACCTAATAGTACCGGACACGTCTTGCCGCCCGCCTCATCATCTCAGGGCCCGATTACCGAAAGTTTCCATTACATCTATTAAATGCCTGAAATCACTGGAGCTCAAATAAACTGGTCCACACTGAGATGTTTCTCTTCCTGTTAGGTTGCCACCCAACCAACTCTCATAACAGGTGGACCCATCTCCAAAATTAAGCGATATGCAGATTAGTGTTCAATTATAGATGCAATATTTGTTTAACTGGTTTCGGACCGACGCAGTATGAATCTACGTCCAGCAGGTGGTGCTGCGGCTCTGACTGGATGTAGATTCAACGTCGCTATGAATTGCGTGTCAGGTGAAGGTCAGGAGCCGCTTTCATTGGCTCCTGACCGCATGATCATGGAGAGCCAATCATATTGGCTTCTATTGATAGACAGCATCAGGAGCCAATGACAGTTGCTCCTGACCAGCTGTCAGCACTCTGCCGTCATAGAGACAGCAAAGAGAGGAGTCTGCGGCAATGGGGCAGCGCCGTGACTGGTGAGAGCGGTGGGTATGTGCAGCGATTCGTCGGGAGGCAGCGTTTTACCATACCAACAGTCTCTGGTCCTTAAGGGGGCAGAGACTGCTGGTACGGAAGTGGTAAAGTCAATCATAATAACTCCAAAGAAGTCAATACTCTCACAAATCAAACCGCATAAAGAGCACAACCAATGCAATTAATGAAATCAGATCAGAGAAGTGCCACTCTCCAATTCCCGATCTGTTTCGGCATTCTGCCATCACCAGGGGTTTAATCATCCCAACTGGTTTTGGCATTCTGCCGTTGTGAGGGGTGTAATCGCCCCAGAGTGAATCACCAGAGTGGCCACTACTCCAATTTGATTTCACAGATTGTACTGGTTGTGTTCTTTAATCTTTATGTGATTTGATTTGTGTATCTGCCTGTTGTTTAGGACCCACAATGTGAGTATTGACTTCTAGGAGTTTTTTATGAATGAATTAAAATAAATATTGCATCGATATTTGAACACTTATTTACCTATCACTTAACTGCGGGGTTTGGGCACCTGTTATGTGTGTTTGAGCACTAGGGTGGCTGAAGGTTTCTCATTGCTAAAGGCGCCAAGATATTATTTATCATCTGCAGTGGCGTAGCAATAGGGGGTGCAGAGGTTGCGACTGCATCGGGGCCCCTGGACCAAAGGGGCCCATTACGGGTCCTCCTTCATCCATCTTATTATCGTTTCATTGGTGCTATGCTGGTAATGAACACCTCTATAGGTGCATTGCACAGTGGTAATCCTCAATAAACTGTTTCTTTACTGTGATTACACCTCCCTGATACTGCAGCTGTCCTTTGTAGTTATTGGGACTTCATATTAATTAAGGGCTTGGGGCCCCATATAAAACTTGCACTGGGGCCCCAAACTCCCTAGCTACGCCACTGATCATCTGTATACTATAATCTGTGGATTAGAATCTCAGGCTGCAATACAGCATTTTATTCTGGTAGAAAAGGAGGAGTGCTTGTACATATCTCTACTACCCAACCAACTGTGCTTGCTTGAATCCTCAGAGGACCAATCAACACCCAGGAGATACCATAAGTGAGTGGGCACCTTTCAACTCCTTCTATGCAGACAATAAAGAAGATGTTTCGTAATAAAATGTATTTGAAACAGCAGCAATCTGACCAAAGTTATAGAGTAGGCGTGCAACAGCCTTCTGAGGCTTCCCAGGTATGCAGGCCAGTCAGTGCCAGACTGTCTAGCGAAACCTTCAGGCACGAAAGGGTAAAAAGAGATTCCTCTGCCAAAGCAAGACAGAACATCTGCTTTGCGTTAGCCCTGATGGAGGGACTACTTATAAATGCATGACTTAACCAGCTTTTGCTGAGGTGAATGTCACATATCTGAGACCAGTCCAGCATCAGATTTAAACTCAGGCTTTCTTCTGGAGCAAATAAAAAGGTCCATTTTAAATCTGAGGTATTTTTATGGGCTAACATTAGCAAATAAAATGACAAATGAAAGCACAGCAATGACTTTCCCTTAAAACGCCAGCGTAAATCACATTTCTCCTGGAACAGTATTACCTCAGAAAAGTCAGGCCTCTAGATGAAGTGTTATGTATTCAGCGAGATACGTATGACCTCCTCAGAACTTCACCGAATTAAGACATCTGCCACAATCCAAGTTCTTCTTGTTGTAAGACCATAAAAAGGAATTGACAGGAAGAACCTTAAGGCCTTACTTGAAGAGATACTGACTAGACTGCGTTTCCTGTTCCTCTGAATGTTGAATATATCACAGGGAAAAAATGCTCCTCTGGAGACGTCGAATAAGAGACGTGAGTTCTGTAGCGAAAGCGATGCCTCTATCGGGCCTGTTTCTAATTTCATTACCTGCTATGCTCAAATTTAATCTGACCTCAGGAAAATGTAGCGAATACAGCAGGGGCCAGGCCACAATTACGTTCTTCATGGTGGGTGGGGACCTCATGTTTCCGGCAGTGTGTGGATTAATCTAATTGTATATGATTGCCAAATGTATTTTAAAATGAGGTGTATAACGCGAGTTCTGTATTTCTGTAGTTACTTGTTAAATGTGTTTCCTCTGCCCAGATTCCTTCTCGTGAAGGCATAAAAGGTGGAAAAACCAAATTTTTAGACAATTCAGGCTCAGAAATGAAGTCCTCCCAATGTTCATCATAATGCTTGGTGATAATGTTTCGCAAAGGCCACATAGGCTACAGTCTAGAGCCCAGTTTCTCAATACATGGTATGCCTGCCCCCAGGGTTACTTAGTAGGGCATAGGCGGGAACTTGAATTCTCAGTGGCGTAACTAGAGGGAAGCGGTCCCCGTGATCAAAGGGGTCCTAGAGCTGGGGGGCAGGGCCGGGCCGACGCATAGGCTGGAGAGGCTCCAGCGTCAGGGCGCAGTGTAGGAGGGGGTGCACAATTCATTCAGCTGTCATTCCTAATTGTGTTTGAAACAGAAAGAAATAATAAAAGGGGATACATAGCAGTGACTGCAAGCCATATAACTAG
The DNA here is from genome assembly GCF_040937935.1 of Hyperolius riggenbachi. Classification (NCBI taxonomy): domain Eukaryota; kingdom Metazoa; phylum Chordata; class Amphibia; order Anura; family Hyperoliidae; genus Hyperolius; species Hyperolius riggenbachi. The sequence continues at coordinate 260,593,237 of NC_090654.1, read as the reverse complement.
ATATTAAGGTGTTCGGGAGGTTGTGGACCCTGTGGCCCTCTTAGTCTAATAGCAATCAGTGTGTGACGGCTGGGGTGGCAGGGATGGAGGGGCGCACTTTAGTGTCTCAGCCTTGGGTGCTGGAGGACCTTGTCCCAGCTCTGCTGGGGGGGGGGGCAACTACTAACCTTCCTCCGATACAGGGGACTATACTTCAGTTCAGTTGGTTTTGTGGCTAAACTTGTTATGTGTATGAAGATATGGTTGGCCACACTCTGCTGGGGGGGGGGGCGAATACTAACCTTCCTCCGATACAGGGGACTATACTTCAGTTCAGTTGGTTTTGTGGCTAAACTTGTTATGTGTATGAAGATATGGTTGGCCACACCTGTTTTATGACCCTTGTGAGATGGGCCCCAAGGCTGTAAAAGGCACCAAGGGGAGACAAGGGAAGGGGTGTGAACATTAGGGGGGGGGGGCATGAATTGTAGTTACACCACTGCTTGCACTTGTCAAAAATAGTTGTCCCCTGTGGCTAAAATAAAACAACTATTTTGCAGATTGTTGTGGGAATGCACAGAAAATTCTCGGAACATACAAAGTTCTTCTCACCCAGGTAGTGGACACCATGCTAGCAAATCAAAGCCACTAAATGCTGGTCAGTTAGTCAGCAATGGATCAAACTAGGACTTGTAATAAAATTATTATTCTTTTTATTCTATTATTTCCTGATTGTGTGTTTTAGAGTGGGCAGGGCCTGATTTCTGGGAAGGCCACAAAGCCCCAGGCTTTGGGCGGCTGCAGTCCAAGGGGACCTCAACATTAAAGAGGGGTTGTTACATATGAAAGAGGAGGTTGAAAATGGAGAGCAATACATGAAAAAAAATAAACTACATGCATTGACGTGTACAGCTGTAAGGCGACATGCCTCGGACATGTGTACAAAGTCGTAGAACTTATAATATTGTGCAGGGGTGTAACGTAACTATTCTGGACCCTCCCGCAAACTTCGTCAGACTAGGCCCCTGCCCCGCACACAAATAGTGCTATGTGTGCACTGCCCCCCACCAACATGTATGCATGTCCCCCTGATCTTGTAGAGTAACGTGGTAGTGGAGCTTCATACTGTACCTTGTTCTGACAGCAGGACAGGTCCTCTTCTTTTCCTCTTCAGTGTAGTTACCGTGCAGCCAATCACCTAGTGGCTCCCAACACAAGGGGTCTGTACCGCCGCGGGAACGAGGTACAGTATGAAGCTCCACTGCAGCGCTACTCTGTACACCAGAACTGGGACCCCCTCAGCCCCCCCTGCAACTGCGGGGGTCACAGGGGATATTGTTATGCCCCAGTTAATGTGGCTTTTTTTTAGTGTAGCAAAGGTGAAATCTGGGCAGCTACTAGCTTTCCGTTGCTAGCGTGGCTTCTGCTTCCTGGGTCTGTGGATATTAGCGTGTTAGGAGAATTCTCTGTCATTCTTTGTACCAAGCTGTCTGTCTCGATACCCGGGGGTGCTACAGAGGTATAAAGATACCCGTGTGTACAGCTGCTAAAATGTGATATCTATATCGCTGAGAGTCCTTCTGTGACTCGGGCCTGATTTCACCCTTAGGACAGCTGTTAGGAACAAGTCAATAAAATAGCCGGAATGCTTGGTGGCAGCTGACAAGCGTGACTCGGTGAGGAGGAGAAGATATTTCCACTTATTGTCCCGCTGAACTGACGCCAAACCATCCATTATTGGTGAGGTAACGTGAGCCCGGCACAGGAATATTAAACGCCCCTAGAAAACAATGAGCAAAGGTGTTCCCGGCCCTTTGTGAGCTTAAAACAAATTGCACTTTTTAAATTCACCCAGGTGCAGAATGATAATCATCCAGGGAGTGAGGCTCTATAGGAAAATGGTTGCGGTTCTTGTCCTCACATAATAAGTACGGCTGTATATATGAAGCTACAAATCCGACTGCTTCTGTGTAATGATGTGTGAGTCTGGGGTGTGTACCAGATTTAGTTGTATTTACAGAATGCAGCCTATTCATTCATGGATTGAGCACTCTACTCTCTCTTGTGAACACTGCTATCTGAGCAAAAGCATCAATCCTTAAAGGGAACCTGTAAAAAAAAAAAAAGTTCCCCCTATGGGGTCCCAATGAGGCTTCCCCCTCCCCTGTAGCTGCAGGCAATCTAGCGTTGGCTCCCCCAAAGTGTCCAGCAATGCTTCCTCGACAAGCCTGACAACGCTGATTTATTTACCTTTCCTAGCTCCAGCGGGGGCGCTGTTGCGGCTCTACGCACAAAGATAGGCGAAAATAGCCGATCTCTGTCGGGTCCGCTCTACAGCAGAGTCCCCGTTAAACTGAATTTTTAACGGAATTGAGGCAACCAGAAATCTCAACTAACCGGCATGCTTGATGGATAATGGGGACTTTTTTTTAGGGCCTTGGAGGCATTTAAAATACTTACCGAGCCTCCAGCGATGTCTTGTAGTCTTCTTCCAGCTCCTGGCGGCTTTCCAGCCTGTGAGCCAGGCTGTCACCTGACCCGCATTGGGTCAGGTGACACGCTGGCTCACAGGCCGGAAAGCCGCCAGGAGCTGGAAGGAAACTACAAGACATCGCTGGAGGCTCGGTAAGTATTTTAATCGCCTCCAAGGCCCTAAAAAAAAGTCCCCATTATCCATCAAGCATGCCGGTTAGTTGAGATTTCCGGTTGCCTCAATGCCGTTTAAAATTCAGTTTAACGGGGACTCTGCTGTATTTGTGGAATGAGAGATACCAGGAGCCCAAACTCAGGCTTAATTTTCTTCTGGCACTGTATTCGGTCTGAGGAAGTGGGCTGAGACCTGCAAAACGCATTACCAAGTGCATATTAACTACTTTCCAACCGCTCCACACCAATTGGCATGAACGCGGTGGCAGCCCCAGGACCACTCAATGCCAATTGGCGTGATGTCCTGGGGGCGGAGATTGCAGGGGATCGCGTGCGCCCGCTGGAATGCCTCCCAGCAGCGATCGCTGCTAGGAGACTGTTAGACGGCGAAACAGCCGTCTATTTACATGGCACAGTGATGCAATCCACGGCAGCGCTGTACTGGGGACAACCGTGTGTTGGCTGTCCCCCTGAGACCTACAGGAGCGATCTGCTCTTGTAGGCTGGCGGGGGGATGGAGGGAAAATGGGGAAAATAAATAAATAAATAGGAACATATATTTAAAATATATATATATATAAATAAATAAAGCAAACACTGCACCAGCAAGCTCTGTTAGTGGGCAGAAAGGGGGGGGGGGCACTTGTGTGCTGAGTTGTACGGCTCTGCAGCGAGCCCTTAAAGCTGCAGTGGCCTAATTAGTAAAAAATAGCCTGGTCACTAGAGATGCTGGTGAGGAACAGCTCTCCAGCAAATCTTTATCGGCAGTCTGGCCACATACTACTTTCGGGTCACAATGTCCTGGAGTAGTACGCATGCCCTGGCCCGGTGGTGTTCGGCCCTGATTGCAACGACGCGCACCACCGGGCCAGGGCATGCGTACTAAAGGACGTGTACACGGGTATGCGTACTACTCCGGGAAATTGCGACCCGGAAGTATTACAGGGCCCGCTATTTGTGGCGAGCAGCTCGCCTGTTGTTCACCTACATCTCTACTGGTCACTAGGGGGGTGTAAGCCTACCGTCCTTAAATGGCTAAAGTATGTTACACATTTTTTTGAATGTATCATCATTGAGGTAAGCCACCTCAAACTTTTTTCATTTTAGTTACTTTTATCATAGTTTTAGCATACCCTGGGCACCTTTATCTCCCTCTTTGGTATTTGAACTACTTAAGGACGATGCTAATTGAAAGCTGAGCCCTGTTTTGATGCTGATCTGGCTGCCAGGGCATAGATTTCAATACACCAATGCTGCGTGTTCTCGCCGCTTTTGTCGTTCCCGACGATCTTGCCACTGTCTCCTCACCGCAGCTCACTTGCTCTGCCTGTCTCTATGACGGCAGAACCCTGTGAGAGGGTCAGGAGCGGATTTCATTGGCTCCTGGCCCTGTCTTTCAATGTAAGCGACTCTTATTGGCTTACATTGATAGGCAGGGTCAGCAGCCAATAAAAGTGGCTCTTGATCGGCACACAGGAACTCTGCCATCATAGAGACAGCAGAGTGGGTGGCTGAGGTTCCCGGTGTGCGGTGTGGATGGCAATTCGTCGTTATTCGTCGTTATTTCGCCATTTCTTGTACCAGCGGTCTCTAGTCCTTAAAGGGAACCAGAGATGAACGTTTCACACAAAATAAACATATCAGTCGATAGCTTGTAAAGAATAAATGCTCTACCTGATAATTTGGTTTTCGCTCTGGTGTGCCCTTTTTAGTGTTTTTTATCCATTATTGCTCCAGGAAAAATCAAATATGGCCACCGGCTCATATCCCTTCTGCTTCCGGGTTATGAGTTGTTCTGGATGTGCTGTCTAGGCTATATGAAACTAGGCTGCTATCTAGGCTATATGAGAAAGGCTGCTGCAGCCTTTCATCTGTGTGCTTTCATTTTGGTATGATGTGCACACAGATCATATTGCAGCCACAGTTGTCTGTTTCAGAGATTCTCTCTCAGCAGGAGCAGCCCCTCCCATGTCATCACAGCTCTCAGTATGCAAAGCAGGCTTGGGCTTGAAAAGGGCTTGAAAAGACTCCACAGAAGAGTGACTCAGGCACTCAGCTATAATGATTCCAGGTCAAACCTAGACTGAGCCAGTCTGGGATTCTTATCACAGCTGCTAATAGACTAATTAAGCAGATAATAATGAAAATAAAAGCAGGGTAGGTGTTTACTGCCATGTTTCCACTGATAAATGTAGTAAAATACATGAGGGTGCTTCATCTCTGGTTCTCTTTAAGGGGTTTTAACTATCATCTGTATGCAGATGACACCAAGATCTACCTCCACACCCTTGACACACCCTTGACACATCCACCACTACCATGGACAAGGTCTCCTCCTGTCTATCAGCCATCTCCTCCTGGATGTCTGCTAGGTTCCTGAAACTAAATCTAGACAAAACAAAATTTATGATCTTCCCATCCCGGCCATCTGTGAACCTCCCAGATGTGCATGTCACTGTTAACCACACTACCATTCGCCCTACCTCTCAAGCCCGCTGTCTGGGGGTCACCCTGGACTCCGCACTCTCCTTCACTCTCCACATCCAAAACCTCACAAAGTCCTGCAACTTCCACCTTCGTAACATCTGTAAGATTCGCCCTTTCCTGACCTCTGCCACCACCAAACTCCTCATCCATGCCCTTATAATTTCCCGCCTTGACTACTGCAATGTCCTGCTGTCTGGTCTCCCTATGACCCGAATAGCCCCACTACAGTTCATCATGAATGCGGCAGCCAGAATTAAGACTAAGCATTACCTTGTACTCATACTGTGCTGCGTGATCTGGTCTTTCTTGTATTCCTGTATTGTCATTTTGCTGTATGTCACCCCTAAATATTGTCTGTAACCTAAACTAATGTCCAGCGCTGCATAATATGTTGGCGCTTTATCAATACAATAAATAAATAAGGGGGCAGAGACCGCTGATACTTAAGCGGTTAATGAAATGGATTTTAGCCTACTGGTGCTGGAACGTGTTTGGATCTATACTAAGGGACAGTAAGGAAATTACAAAATGGCAATGAACTTCATTGTCCTCTTTCAGCCTGCATGGTCCACTGACACCATTATTATATTTATTATATTAATATATATATAGTGCTTGTCACAGGAGCCCTAGTGGCTGACCGCACTTAGCCTTCTAAACGGTGCCAGCGCACAGATCGTGCGAACTCTGGTCGCAGTCAATGCGCAGGAACCGTTAAGAATTAGCCGCAGACAACTCAGAAGGGAGCCTGTGAGACACGGGTGATTACAACTTCACCCACTAGTTCAGAGTAAACTGCCACCACCGCGGTTACCATGGGACCGTGGAGCCCACTAACTGACTAGTCCTGCGAATAAAACGGTTAAACACACGATATTCTGTCTAGCTAACAACAAACAAACAGTAGCGTATCTTCAGAGACCCGGGATCAGTTCTGTGTGTGCTGATAAGCAGGGTAGCGGACAGTGAATGACTTGGAGAAAGTCGTTTATTCACGCAATATAAATAATTAATATATACAGACAATTATTAAAATCAACAATTATTAAAACAGTAATAGCCAGTATAAAAAAATAAAAGAAGGGAGAAAAATACTTAGTTCCTGGAAAGATGTCCTTTTTGTGGGAAAAAACAGAGTTCTGGGTTTCAATCAAAGTTCAGAGTTCAGACCAGGTGGATGCCAGCATATCCTCAAGCTGGCACCGATGAGTTCAAGATGTTTTCAGGGTGGAGGACACTGAGTTTGGGTCCTCTGCCATTCTTATGCCCCTGATTCAGTAGGAGGGAGTGAGGGCGGGGAGCCACACATCCCCTTAGAAGATGAGATGAGCCCTCCCCTTGTCCTGGGGACTAGAAATCATATCTACCCATATATGGGCTCTATCTCACAGAACCGTACAGGTCAGGGCAGATTTATTAACATTTTCAGGTCTGTCTCGATTTACCCAGCACCCTGATACCAGACATGATGGGTGGGACCCCTGTGGTATCATCAGGGCACTTTCAAACTGCCTAACTGGCAGTCCTTACCTCAGAATGTTCTGAAACTTCCTCAGAACCAGCACCGGGGCTCATGCTACACTTCCCCCACGTTTGGCGAAGCTGCACTCTCAGGAACCCCAGAAATATGACAGATCTGGGAAGTTATGGATATGCTATGAGACTCAGGTTATTCCCAGGCAAAGGCTCTTTGAAGTTTGGGGCAGCCAGCTAGGTGTCACCTCCCCTGCTGGGAGGAAGCCAGCGGGTCTGGTTTTTCCCCCAACTAGATTGCTTCTGCCATGGTGCTTGTCACCTTATACCTGATGGATGGGCCATCAGCACAGCTTGAAGCCAGGGACTCTCCGGGGCAGATTAGGCTCAGGCTCATTAGCATATCAAAAGAGCCATCCAGCATTTAGGCTGGTGCTCTCTCTCTGCTGAGAACAGACTGCAGCTGCCCCTACACACTCAACCCAGATTCTATCGATCTGAAGCGCAATCGATGCAGGGAATCGAGTGCGATCGCTTTTCTTCACGGGCGGTTACAGGACGCGCCTGCGGCCCCGCAACCGTCCGTGACAGCCCCCCCTGGGGAGAAGGCAGATAGACATTCATCAGCAAGATGTGTGTCGTTGCCGCTAACCTGCGAGATCTGATCTAGTTCCCCGTTGGCGTTCTGGGGTCGGCTGCCCGCTGCGTGTCGGCCAACCTGGCTGACGGGTCTCGGGTTGCCGGTGCGGCGGGAAAACCTATTGGAGCCTGTGGCTCGGTTTCCCTGGACCGGTCGCGGTCTGCTACCCTCAGGGTTGACCCGACATGGACCGTTCTGGACAGGGCGTTTGCGCCACTGCAGTCGGACGTGGTGTCTGCCGGGACTGCTGACAACGGGCAGTGGGTTGGTTAGGTCAACAGCCAGCCCACGCAGGGTTCTCCTGCTAAGTGGCTGTGGACCTAAGGGAACCCCGCAGGAATCCCTGGACCTTCCCTGCTCCTGACAGACGGCACATGCTCTGCAGTAGTTTGCTACATCCCTGTTCATCCGGGGCCAATAAAACTGTTTCCGAATACCGGCAAGTGTCTTGCGGACCCGTGAGTGCCCTGTCAGAGGATTACCATGTGCGGATTTCAGCACATGTCCCCTGAACGCACTCGGGACCACAAGCCATTTGGTATTCGCGTGGGATCTACCTGTAGGGGGCTGTACAGACTCACTGTACAGTCTCCCACCTTCCCAGTACACCTTGAAAGCGGCCCCGTCTGCGAGGGGCTCAGCGGCTTTCTGCCTGAGCACCTCCAGGCTTGGGTCACTTTGTAGTGCGGCTGAGAATACGGCGCTGTCAGTTTCAGCCAACTGGCTCATGTCACACGAGGGCAGCGGCTGAAAGGTCTCATCCCTGCGGTCAGAGGAGGGGGAGGAGACCGGAACCCCCTCCACCTGTTCTGAGCTCGGGTTCTGAGCAGTGCAGCTGCGCGGTACTGCTAGCCCAGGTACACTGTCAGAATGGCACAGACGGACATTACTCAAATCATCATTGCATGCAGTAATGACATTGACAGGTATAGACATTTTTTCATTACAGACAGGTTGTACAGTAAACTCAGGTACAGTTACAGCATCATCACAACAGACAGTCTGTACATCAAACTCAGGTGCCTTTGAAGCAGGCACTATTGAACCTGGTACCCTTGAACTGGGCACATTCAACCCACCTCCCCCTGGTGCTCCCCCAAGTGTATAAAGTACCTGGTGGTGGGTGGAGAGTCCGTCTCCTTCCGTGAGCGACAAGGCGGTCGTGGCAGGTTCATAGTAGGACACAAGCTTGCCCAAATCAGTCCCCAGCAACACAGGGACTGGGAGATCCTTCATAACCCCAACAACCCTTTCTTGGATTCCTCCTACTCCCCAATCCAGCTTCACTCTTGCGTGGGCTATGTGAAAAAGGGTGCCCTCTACTCCAGTAAGGGCAAGGGATCGGCTGGAGCTGATGCTCTCCTTTGGCACAAGGTGTGAGTGAACTAACGTGATGTCAGCTCCGGTGTCTCGAAATCCGGTGACAACTTTGCCGTTCACTCTAACAAGTTGCTGCTGGTCGGTTCGGTCGCGGATTTCCTTTCCGCGGGCAAACAGGACAAAATCTGATGATCCAGGCTGTGGTTCGCTGGCGGGTTGCCTCTGCTGTGGGTGAGGTACAGGTGATGCAGATGATCCAGGTGCTGGTGGTATCTGTCTCCGCTCCGGGCAGTCGAATTTCATGTGTCCGGGCTGGCGGCAGTAGTGACAGGTGACCTCTCCAGGCGCTGCAGGCCTGGGTGCAGAAGCTGTGCTGGATGGCCTCTGTGGCTGACGGCTCACAGGGGCAGGAGGGTCTGCCGAGGTATTGGGCTGACCTCCTCTCCAGCTGGATGGGACAGTTCTGCGGGTATCAGCCACCCGGGTAGTTGCAAAAGTCTCAGCAAGGTCTGCAGCGACAGTGGCTGAAGCCGGCCTGCGTTCTAACACAAACTGTCGTACATCAGCAGGGCAAATGTTCAGAAATTGTTCGAGGACTATCAAGTCCTCCAGGACGCCATAAGACCCTTTGGTGAGGCCTAGAGTCCACTGGCGGAGTGTGGTGAGCAAGCTGCTGACCACATCTCGGTACAAATCAGAAGACTTTTTCTGCCAGGCCCTGAACTTTTTGCGATAGGCTTCTGGCGTCAGCTGGTACTTAGTAATGATAGCGTCTTTTATAGCATCATAATCATTATCCTTTTCCGCAGGCAATTCTGCGAAAGCATCAAGCGCTTTGTAGCGCAGCAAAGGTGTCAGATGTCTGGCCCACTGGTCTTGGGACAGACGATACTGACGGCATGCTTTTTCAAAAGACCGCAAAAACAAGTCAATGTCTGTGTCTTTTTCAATATTAGCAAATTTAAATTTTGCACTTACGGGTGCTGCAGCTCCTTCAGCAGGGAGGCTGGGTGGTGAACTCCGGCTGGCCTGTTGATCCTTTGCCATGTTGAGCTCATGCTGTCGTCTCTCCCGCGCCTCTGCGGCATCCCTCTCCGCGTGGCGTTCAGCAGCAGCAGCAGCAGCAGCAGCTTTGCGTTCTGCAGATTGGCGCTCCCGTTCCTCTCGTGCCTCTCGCTTTTGCTCCGCCATGTACTGCAGGTACTTGTCCAGGTCAGTCTCCATCAGCTTTTGTAATGCCTGCTGCATTACCGGGTCAGCACCCATGGACAGTCCAGTACTGGCCGGTTCCAGGCGAGTACTTTCAGAAACTCTGGGATTGGGGTCCATACTGACAGTCTCTGGCGTAACTGTTGCAACAGGGCCCGCAGGATGCTCAACCGCTGTACGCCTAGGATCTTCAGCCTCTGGTTCCCCTCGATTGTCAGATGGGCTGGTATCCACCTCAGCGGACACTCCCGGCTCCCGCAGTTGCTGGGTATCCCATCTGGACAAGTCTGCTATCAGGTCCTGTTGTTTCCTGCGGCCGACGTCAATGCCTCTCGCTTGGCAAAGATTTTGCAGGTCCGACAGGCACATGTTCTGGTAATTCCCGTACATTTCCATGCCAAATAAAATAAAACTTTTGGGGAGGGGTACTGGCTACACAGTCTCTCTGTATATATAAAAAATATATTGCCTTCCAGCTACACCAACGAATTAGTTCGTTTCTTGATAGCGCTAGCGCTATCTTAGATACTTTCAGCACAACACAGGTCCCAACCGCTGCCTAACACTGTCACAGGAGCCCTAGTGGCTGACCGCACTTAGCCTTCTAAACGGTGCCAGCGCACAGATCGTGCGAACTCTGGTCGCAGTCAATGCGCAGGAACCGTTAAGAATTAGCCGCAGACAACTCAGAAGGGAGCCTGTGAGACACGGGTGATTACAACTTCACCCACTGGTTCAGAGTAAACTGCCACCACCGCGGTTACCATGGGACCGTGGAGCCCACTAACTGACTAGTCCTGCGAATAAAACGGTTAAACACACGATATTCTGTCTAGCTAACAACAAACAAACAGTAGCGTATCTTCAGAGACCCGGGATCAGTTCTGTGTGTGCTGATAAGCAGGGTAGCGGACAGTGAATGACTTGGAGAAAGTCGTTTATTCACGCAATATAAATAATTAATATATACAGACAATTATTAAAATCAACAATTATTAAAACAGTAATAGCCAGTATAAAAAAATAAAAGAAGGGAGAAAAATACTTAGTTCCTGGAAAGATGTCCTTTTTGTGGGAAAAAACAGAGTTCTGGGTTTCAATCAAAGTTCAGAGTTCAGACCAGGTGGATGCCAGCATATCCTCAAGCTGGCACCGATGAGTTCAAGATGTTTTCAGGGTGGAGGACACTGAGTTTGGGTCCTCTGCCATTCTTATGCCCCTGATTCAGTAGGAGGGAGTGAGGGCGGGGAGCCACACATCCCCTTAGAAGATGAGATGAGCCCTCCCCTTGTCCTGGGGACTAGAAATCATATCTACCCATATATGGGCTCTATCTCACAGAACCGTACAGGTCAGGGCAGATTTATTAACATTTTCAGGTCTGTCTCGATTTACCCAGCGCCCTGATACCAGACATGAGGGGTGGGACCCCTGTGGTATCATCAGGGCACTTTCAAACTGCCTAACTGGCAGTCCTTACCTCAGAATGTTCTGAAACTTCCTCAGAACCAGCACCGGGGCTCATGCTACACTTCGCCCACGTTTGGCGAAGCTGCACTCTCAGGAACCCCAGAAATATGACAGATCTGGGAAGTTATGGATATGCTATGAGACTCAGGTTATTCCCAGGCAAAGGCTCTTTGAAGTTTGGGGCAGCCAGCTAGGTGTCACCTCCCCTGCTGGGAGGAAGCCAGCGGGTCTGGTTTTTCCCCCAACTAGATTGCTTCTGCCATGGTGCTTGTCACCTTATACCTGATGGATGGGCCATCAGCACAGCTTGAAGCCAGGGACTCTCCGGGGCAGATTAGGCTCAGGCTCATTAGCATATCAAAAGAGCCATCCAGCATTTAGGCTGGTGCTCTCTCTCTGCTGACAACAGACTGCAGCTGCCCCTACACACTCAACCCAGATTCTATCGATCTGAAGCGCAATCGATGCAGGGAATCGAGTGCGATCGCTTTTCTTCACAGGCGGTTACAGGACGCGCCTGCGGCCCCGCAACCGTCCGTGACAGTGCTGTCATCTTCCGTGACACTGTATAGAATAGGAAACAAACATGGGTACATTAATTGAAAGGCATTAACAGGTATATAATACAGAGTTGGTAGACGATGTAAGATTCACTGTGACTGATACACGTCGTGCCTACCAAAAAATACATTAACTTACAAAGAAAAGATAGAGAACCCTGCTCTTGTGGTTTTGGAGGGTTAGGAGGTGCCCGGGAACAGTGATGATATGAAATACACTCTATATGGCAGAGACAACAGTAACAATAAAAAGGTGTGGTCCTACCTTATAGATGTCCCATTATGGGAAGTATACAAATGGAGGTATTTCATTGAAAGACAGTACGTTTTTATTGATGCACAAGACAACCCGTTTCACAGCTACAGCCGCTTCCTTAGGTCAATAGCAGTGCCTTCAAGAACAAAAAGCAGCACTCAGATACAACTAGAGTCAAATATACAATGCAATATCATACAACATAAACCATCTGAGATATCCAATAAACATAAATAAAATTTGTTTATAGAATATGTGATGTACTGTATATAAAATTTTTTTATAAAAAATATATACAAAAAAAATACACAAAAAATACACTCACAAGTATACCGTGTAGAATCAACACACTTAAAAACTCATAGTTATATCATAGTTATATTACCCAGTGTGAGAATATATTTGATAATACACTGGGTCCATAGGGTATTGGTGTATGAGCAAGTTAATAGGGTCAAGGGATTTATATAAGATAATAAATAATAATATACTATAAAGAATTCTAAGTAGGGCTAATATATGTTGTCAATTTCCCACAGGTCCTAGCATATAGAGCATAATATTATCATACTCTAAAATTATGTATAGGTAACCTATTATAAACGTTTTTGTGGGCTTCAAATTTAAATGAGTAGGGAGGATACTTGCAGTTTGCAAGTTAAGTTTCCAGAGGAGGAGGTTTTTAAAATGTTATTAAATGTTATTCATCTTGGTCAGAGGCTGAATGGAGTGGCCTAGGTTAGTAGTATGCTTATCTGAAACGATGTGTTTAGGGTGCACGTAAATAAATCATGAGAGGAGTAAAATTAAAAAAATATTCATACCTGGGGCTTTCTTCAGCACCCGTCAGGCTGATTGGTCCCTTAATTACTATTAATTACCTTAATTCAGCTACTCCCTACTTTCTCATTTAAATGCACAGGCGATGAGCTTGTTCAATGGTCAGAAATAATTACTTAAATTGGATTGTATGCCTGCCTGGAAAAGTGAGTTCTTAGAGTGCACTTAAGGGGCTCATATACCTAACGATTTTCCCGCCGATATACGGCCGATTCGATCACAGTGATCGAATCGGCTGTGAAATCGCCACGCACACCGCTGACAGAACGATCGATTTCCGTCCGAAATCGATCGTTCCCGTCGATTCCTGTTGATCCGTCCGTGCGGAAGACTTTTCTCGATCGCCAGCGGGTCGGGAGTGCGTCGATAGCGGCGTTCAAATGCCCGACGACCGACGCAATACAGCGAGTATACATTACCTGTTCCAGCCAGCGCGAGTCCCCTGGTCTCTGCTGTCTTCTCCGCTCTGGTCTGGTCTCCAGCTTGCTTCACTTCTTCCTGGGGCGCTCCACTGTTTAAACTTCCTGCCGGGCAGGAAGAAGTGAAGCATGCCGGAGACCAGACCAGACCAGAGCGGAGAAGAAGACAGCAGAGACCTGGGGAGTCACGCTGGCCTGAACAGGTAATGTATGCAGGGGGGGGGGGAAGCACCACCACAGATTGTGAACGGTTTCAGGCTGAAATCGGTTCACAATCTGTTTGCAGTAAAGGTGGCCATACACTGGTCGATTTGCCATCAGATTCGACCAACAGATAGATCCCTCTCTGATCGAATCTGATCAGGGAGGGATCGTATGGCCCCCTTTACTGCAAACAGATTGTGAATCGACTTCAGCCTGAAACCGATCACAATCTGTGGAGCTGCCGCTGCTGCCGCCCCCCCTGCATACATTACCTGTTCCGGCCAGCGCGGGTCCCCGCTGTCTTCTTCTCCGCTCCGGCTCCGCTCCGCTCCGGCTACTGAACTTCCTGTCCGGGGGGGGGGGGGGGGGGGAGTTTACTGTTTAAACTTCCTGCCGGGACAGGAAGTTCTGTGTAGCTGCAGGAACGGTCTGGAGCCCGAAGCGGAGAAGAAGACCAGGGGACTCGCGCCGGCCTGAACAGGTAATGTATACCCGCTGTATTGAGTCGGTCGTCAGGCATTCTAATGCCGCTAACGATGCACTCCCGACCCGCCGCCGACCGAGAAAAATCTTCCGCACGGATGGGTCAACGGGGAATCGACGGGAATCGACGGGAACGATCGATTTCGGACGGAAATCGATCATTCTGTCAGTGGTGTGCGCGGCGATTTCACAGCGATTTCACTGTGATCGAAACGGCTGTATATCGGCGGGAAAATCGTTAGGTGTATTGGCCCCTTAAGGCAGTCATACGATCCCTCTTTGATCAGATTCGATCAGAGAGGGATCTATCTGTTGGTCGAATCTGATGGCAAATCGACCAGTGTATGGCCACCTTTAGGGTGGAAGAGTGTCAGATGTGTTTTGGAAAGGAATTACAGATGAGGAGAGAAACTCATGAAAAGTCCTAAATATGTAAATGTAAGCAGGTGATTCATATGGAGACCAAAGAAAAGTTGTGAGTGGGGTGGTATCTGGGGATTAGTGAGGAGATAGATTACAGTGAGCATTCTTAAAGCTGGCCATACACTGGCCCGATTTGCCGCCGTTTCGACAGCAGATTCGATCACTGGGATCGAATCTGCTGCCAATCGTTCGCACTAAACGCACCCGCCGATCCGATTTCCTCCCGAAATCGGATCGGTCCGTCGATCGCGGCGAACGAGAAATTACCGTCGATCGCCCGCGGGTAGGGAGCGCGTCGCTAGCGGCGGCCGATCCGATACAGGTATACATTACCTGACGCTGGCTCCCGGGCATCTTCTCCGCGCTGCACCGCTCTGTTCCTGCTTCCATCCCAGCGTACATTAACTTCCTGTGTCACTCCAGTGACCAGGAAGTTCAAATAGAGGGCGCTCTATTTGAACTTCCTGGTCACGGAGTGACACAGTGTACGCTGGGATGCGGTGCGGGATGCGGTGCAGCGCGGAGAAGAGGACCCGGAGCCAGCTTCAGGTAATGTATAGGGGGGGGGGGGGGGGACAGGCGGCAGGAGCAGCTCAACAGATTGTGATCGGTTTCAGGCTGAAATCGATTCACAATCTGTTTGCAGTAAAGGCAGCCATACGATTCCTCTCTGATCAGATTCGATCAGATAGGGAACTGTCAGTTGGTTGATCTAATGGCAAATCGACCAGTGTATGGCTACCTTTAGAGTTTTGACTACATTCTTGTTTACTTGAACACAAGTCCACAGAAGCTGCTTCTGTTGCTCTTGTTCATTTAAAGTATTATTTGAAGACCTCTTACAGTTCATCATCTGGTTTTAAAAGAACTTGGGCTCCCTCATTAGTGCTCTGCTTCTTCTCTCTCTAATTGCCTGCCAATGGTCTGGAACGCAAGTTGCATGCAGCCACTGTTTGAGCCGCTCCAGGATTCGGAGAGCCAGGTAATCCCCTGAACAAACTCAGGAGCAATGCCCAAACGTCAACAGCTCTCAAACTACCTCAATATGGTGTTCACTGAGCGCTGTTTAAACTCCTTGTATTTACATTCTGCAAGAGAGATCAATGGGAGGTTTTTATATTCCTCCAAGTCTAAAAGTATGTTCTATGTCTTCCAACTACTATTTCCTCCAATCAGTCTCTGTACCTGGCCTGACAAACATTAGCAAAAAGGAGTAATAAAGTTATTTCACCAAGCTAAAGGTTTCCTGGAAAACTTTAATGGAGCAGGCACTACATAAGAATAATAACTTTGATCTGTACCTTTTTGAAGGCCAATGGCAGGATTTTTTTATTTTAGTTTTGAATATCGTGGTAAGGGGTTATAATGCTTTTTGAATAATGTTTTTTTAATTACTATCCTGTATCCTGTATGTTAAAGAGGAACTGAATTATCCCTTAAACAAAGAGTTTCACTTACCTGGGGATTCTGCCAGCCCCCTGCAGCTGTCCTGTGCCCACACCATTTCAAAATGATCCTCCGTTCGCCCACCGCGGGACATCTTCACTTCACGCAGTGGGTGTCCACCGCAACGCAGTGGAGATTTTATTGTACTGCACCTGCACAGGACGCTCCTGGCTATGGGAATGCGTACGAGGAACGCGTGACCAGGGTGAAGTGGACGTCAACTTAGAAGTTGGCTTCCACTGCATGTAGAAAAGTGAGCTGCGGCGAGGAAACGGAGGATCATTTTGTACCGGTGAGGGCACGGTTCGGCTGTAGGAGGCTGGCAGAACCCCCAGGTAAGTGAAACTCTTTTTTTTAGAGATACTTCATTTCCGCTTTAAGCGTTCTACTCACGCTCAGTTAAAATACTTGGAAAAACTAACGATGAACCACCAGCAAACGATCATCATTGAAATGTTGTTGCAAAATTAGCACTGAATGACCCAACAGACTACGATTATCATCCAATAGACCGACCCGTCTTGACAGATCTGATGGGACGATAATGGGTGGTAATCTATAGAAAACACAGGTATCGGACGATAATAAGCTACTGTAGGCACTTATTACCCTTTAGCTTTTAACTTAACCAACTAAAAAGATATCTATAATAAAAAAAAAACACTGGACTCCGTGCTAGCATGGGCCAACTTTATTGGTAAAACAGGTACAGCTATGTATACAATTATCAAACTTTATTAAAATAAATTATGAAATATACACCACGGTCCAGATGATTATTACCTGTAAACCATGTAAGAACCACACCACTGGCGTGACTTGTAAAATAAATTTGAACACGGCAAAATTCACAACTAAAACAGAAGGGAGTGGAGGGCAGTGGTGCTCACCGCCAGGTCGTGATCACGCTTACGCGTGGATTCACGACCATTTTGACGCATTCCGCCTCGGACACGCTAAGCCGTGAATAGATTTTCAACCACGAAAATCTGCTTCGCTACGCGTGAATGCGGACAGAAATCCGCATTCACGCTCGTGAAACCCGGCGCTGAAGTCGTGGTTTGCGGAAATGCGTCAAACTATGCGGAAGTGACACATTGCAGGCCAATCAGAGTGCCCCAGCCAGGCCCTAGCAACCAATCACAGGAGGGGAGCTATGCCCTCCCCTCCTGAATATAAAGCGGTGGCCATGATGGAAAAACTCTGTCCTTGCTAGACTGTGGTGCTGAGAGGATTATCTCCAGGCCATTGTTGTTTGAGCAAGTGCATTTATTGTGTTAAAAACAAAGCGTTTTTTTTGCTAACACTGCTCTTATACTGTACACAGTTAGCTAGTCAGTGAGTGATTGCTGTAGTTAGTTGTAGTCAGTGTAGTGTAGTGGGAGTGTGGGAGTCTAGTGATTATTTAACTGTGTGTAGTGCTGTGCAGGCAGGTTCAGTGCTGCAGTGTAGTGGGAGTGGGGATTATCTGTGTGTAGTGCAGGCAGGCAGGTTAGTGCAGCTGCAGTGTTCACTTGTATATTCCAGTGACAGATTATACACTTGTACTATTTGCAGGCAGCCAGTCACACCGCCGGCGCCGCCACTCTCTGCCAGCGCTGTTCATTCATTCTGTCAGTGACCTTGTGCCGTGCCCAGTGCCCACTGCTCGCTCGCTCGCTGGCATATGAGCATCTCATTACACAGTGTGACATCCTTGTGTGCCCACTGCATCCTTCAGTGACCTAGTTGTATATCCAGTGGCCACTGCTGTGCCCACTGCATCCTTCAGTGACCTTGTACTGTGCCTACTGCATCCTTCAGTGACCTTGTACTGTGGCCACTGCATCCTTCAGTGACCTAGTTGTATATCCAGTGCCCACTGCTGTGCCCACTGCATCCTTCAGTGACCTTGTACTGTGGCCACTGTACCCTTCAGTGACCTAGTTGTATATCCAGTGGCCACTGCTGTGCCCACTGCATCCTTCAGTGACCTTGTACTGTGCCTACTGCATCCTTCAGTGACCTTGTACTGTGCCCACTGCATCCTTCAGTGACCTAGTTGTATATCCAGTGCCCACTGCTGTGCCCACTGCATCCTTCAGTGACCTTGTACTGTGGCCACTGCATCCTTCAGTGACCTAGTTGTATATCCAGTGCCCACTGCTGTGCCCACTGCATCCTTCAGTGACCTTGTACTGTGGCCACTGCATCCTTCAGTGACCTAGTTGTATATCCAGTGGCCACTGCTGTGTCCACTGCATCCTTCAGTGACCTTGTACTGTGCCTACTGCATCCTTCAGTGACCTTGTACTGTGCCCACTGCATCCTTCAGTGACCTAGTTGTATATCCAGTGCCCACTGCTGTGCCCACTGCATCCTTCAGTGACCTTGTACTGTGGCCACTGCATCCTTCAGTGACCTAGTTGTATATCCAGTGCCCACTGCTGTGCCCACTGCATCCTTCAGTGACCTTGTACTGTGGCCACTGCATCCTTCAGTGACCTAGTTGTATATCCAGTGGCCACTGCTGTGCCCACTGCATCCTTCGGTGACCTTGTACTGTGCCTACTGCATCCTTCAGTGACCTTGTACTGTGCCCACTGCATCCTTCAGTGACCTAGTTGTATATCCAGTGCCCACTGCTGTGCCCACTGCATCCTTCAGTGACCTTGTACTGTGCCTACTGCATCCTTCAGTGACCTTGTACTGTGCCCACTGCATCCTTCAGTGACCTAGTTGTATATCCAGTGCCCACTGCTGTGCCCACTGCATCCTTCAGTGACCTTGTACTGTGGCCACTGCATCCTTCAGTGACCTAGTTGTATATCCAGTGCCCACTGCTGTGCCCACTGCATCCTTCAGTGACCTTGTACTGTGCCCACTGCATCCAGTGATTCATTACTAGCAACATGTCTGGCAGGGTTTCGCGGGGTGAGAGGAAAGGGAGTTCAATTGCCTCAGCCACTTCTGGGACTGCTCCACGTCCAGGGAGAGGACGCCCAGCTGTACGTGGTCGTGATGCAGCAGAAAGGGGGGCAGCAAAGCCTGGGCCGAGTCAGCGGACGCCATTGTCCAAATATTTTAAAGTTTCTGGTCCCCGTGTGGTGGTTGAGCAAATGGAACCTGACGTACTCATGGACATCATGACTTCCTCCCAGACCTCTACTGTGAGCACCACTCCAAGCAGTAGCAGCAGCCAACGTCCCACGCTTGTTGTAACATCCACCCCAGCACCCACTGGTCAGCAGCCCTCCCAGGATGACAGCGTTCTGTCCCTCAGTCCGGCTTCTGGGAACCTGCTGATGCAAGAAGCTCAGGACTTACTGGGGACTGATGTAGCAGAGATTGAGATCGGGCCACAATCACAAGCGTTGTTGAGTTCTGGTGATGAAGAAGAGGGGTCTGTGTCTGGGGATGTAGGGACAGAAGAGGAGGCGGGGGAGTCAGAGGAAGAGCTGGATTATGATGATGCTGCTGATGATGACGACGTTGTGGACCCTAACTATGTGCAGCCTGCTGAGTCCGTGGAAGAATGGTCAGAGGCAGAGCAGGATGACGAGTCACCTCGGCCTAGGCAAGGTTATCGCCATATGTCAGGCAGGGGCAGGGGCATCGGCAGCAGTGGGCGTGGAGGAAGTAGACAGGACACTGCTTCAGCCGGCACCACCACCATGCAACCCCCGGCAACTACTACCACACATTGTTCCGCTGCACCCTCTGCTAGTGGGGGCTGCAGTAAATTAAAGTCACCAGTGTGGGATTGCTTTGAGGAATGTACTGATGACAAAAGGTATGCTGTGTGCAGGTTATGCAGCAAAAGATTGAGCCGTGGGAAAAGTCTGAGCAAGATGGGTACCTCATCCCTCCAGGGCCACCTGAGAAGCCACCACTGCCGCGAGTATGCGGAGTTTAAGAGGAAGCAGGCACTGCTGGCAGGGGTTCCTGAGAGCAGAAGGCCCACCAGCGCAGCAGCATCATCCCTCCCTCAGGGTCGTGAATCCCCCACAGCAGCAGCAGTAGTAGCACGCAAGTGCTCTTCCACCTCGGCTACTCAGGACACAGACATTGAGGCTGGCAGCCAGTGTTCGTCTCTCTCCTCTGTCTCCCCTGCATCCCAGCGTCGTCAGACCCTGCTGAGCGACACCTTTCAGGGTCTGACCAAGCCTCTGCCTCCAAGTCACAAGCGGATCCGCAAACTAAATGGCTTGCTGGCCCGGGCCATGGCATCACAGCTGCTTCCCTACTCCCTGGTGCAGGAGGGGAGCGCCATGCGGACGCTGCTCCAATTTGGCATCCCCGAGTGGCAAGTCCCCAGTCGCCACTATTTCAGCAGGAGCGCGATCCCAGCACTCCACTAGTTTGCGCTGGAAAACGTGGCCCGTTCCCTGGACTACTCTGTGGGCAAGCGGGTCCACGTGACCATGGACTCATGGAGTAGCAGATTTGGGACAGGTCGCTACCTGTCCTTTACGGCCCACTGGGTGACACTGATGGAAGGGAGGGAGGACAAGAGCGCATCAGCCCAGCTAGTGGTGCCACCACGCGGGATCAGGGGGGATGCAGAACGGTCCTGTCAAGACATTCCCTCAGCACCCGGAAAGCAAGCCCGCCTCGGCAGCAGCAGGTATGTGGCAGCCGATAACGGGGCCAACCTGGTGGCAGCAGTGCAGCAGGGAAACCTCCAGCACATCCCCTGCTTGGCCCACGTGCTCAATCTTGTGGTGCAGTGCTTCTTGCGCACCTACCAGGGGATGAGCGAGCTGCTGCAGGATGCCCGGGCGGTGGTACGCTTTTTCCGCCTGTCAGCCACTGCCTCTGCACTCTTGTCCACCTTACAGCAGCAGTATGGAAGGCCACAACACCGGATGATCATCGACATGCCAGTTCGCTGGAATTCGACTCTGGCCATGTTGGAGCGGCTGTGTCAGCACAGGCTGGCTCTTAGGGCCTACATGCTAGACCCAAGTGTCCCCAGCAACCAGCAAGTCCCCATGATTACTGCCACTCAGTGGACACTGATGCAGCAAGTATGCCTGGTGCTGAGTCCCTTCCTGGAGGCAACCAAGATGGTCAGTGAGGAGCGGGCCTCTGTGTGCCAGTGGGTGCCCTTGGTTTGTTTACTGCAGCAGGCAATGGACAATTTAATTGAGCGTGGGGATGAAGCCCTGAGGCAGTTGGAAGAACAGGAGCAGATGGCAGCACAGTCCAGCTCAGAGGAGGGCTCACAGCAGGTAGTGGAAGAGTTGGAGGTCCCTAACCTGAATGAGGAGGAGGAGGAGGAGCAGAGTGCAGCAGGCGTTGTACGTGGATGGCGGTTTGAGGAGGACAACGACATGGCACAGGAAGAGGACAGGCATGCGTTATGGGACAATGGCGAGGACGAGGAAGATCTTGCTGGCAGGGCCCACTTGTTTCCCATGGCTGTGCACATGTTGCGCTGCCTTCGCAGGGACCCCCGGGTGATCCAGATGCGTTCAAGGGAGGACATCTGGATTACCTTGATGCTTGATCCCCGTCTGAAGGGGAAGCTGGGAGACTTAATGACGCCATCCACCACCGAGCAACGCACAAGGGAATTGAAGGAGGCCCTTGTGCGCAGACTACTGGAAGCATTCCCCCAGCCTTCCACCCCCACTGTAACTGCTCTGCCAAGCCAGCAAGAGGTGCCTGCCATTGCCACTAGCAGCACAACAACAACCACCAGCAGCAGCAGCAGCAACTGGCGCCCCGGAGACCTGAAGAGCCTAAGCAAGAGCCTGTATGCAGTGCAGCAGCCCAGAACAGAGGTGCCCGCCACAGCATCCACCACCAACCAGCACAAGCAACGACTGACCACCATGGTGTCTGACTATATGGGGTCATCCAGCGGGCTCAATGACACCGACAGCCCCGTGGACCCCTTGGAGTACTGGGTCAAGAGACTGGACATCTGGAGCGAGCTTTCCCAGTACGCCCTGGAACTCCTATCCTGCCCTCCTTCCAGTGTCCTCTCAGAGAGATGCTTTAGTGCGGCCGGTGGCGTGGTCACAGAGAAGCGCTCTCGGCTCTCCCACGCCTCTGTGGACAAACTCACCTTCCTGAAAATCAACCAGGCTTGGGTGGAAGGTGAGTTCCTGGCCCCTATTGTCGGACACAGGGGGACATGAAGTGGCTGCTGCATGTGCTGTTGTTAACTATGCCTGCCTTTATAAAGACATTTACTACCTGCCTAGTGCCTACCTTGGTTAATTTTTTGGTGTTATGGTACTACTACTAGTAAGTTGCCATGGTCCTCCTTCTGAGCTGCTGAACTAACCGCCCGCTTTGTCCTCCTGACTCAGTCGCTACTACACTCTGCGTTCACACTGCCCGGGTCACCGGGTGCATTTAATTTTTTGGCCAGCACTATGACGCTGTGCTACTACTACTGTGCTGCTGCTGCTGAACTGACCGCCCGCTTTGTCCTCCTGACTCAGTCGCTACTACACTCTGCGTTCACACTGCCCGGGTCACCGGGTGCATTTAATTTTTTGGCCAGCACTATGACGCTGTGCTACTACTACTGTGCTGCTGCTGCTGAACTGACCGCCCGCTTTGTCCTCCTGACTCAGTCGCTACTACACTCTGCGTTCACACTGCCCGGGTTGCCGGGTGCATTTAATTTTTTGGCCAGCACTATGACGCTGTGCTACTACTACTGTGCTGCTGCTGCTGAACTGATCGCCCGCTTTGTCCTCCTGACTCAGTCGCTACTACACTCTGCGTTCACACTGCCCGGGTCGCCGGGTGCAATTAATTTTTTGGCCAGCACTATGACGCTGTGCTACTACTACTGTGCTGCTGCTGCTGAACTGACCGCCCGCTTTGTCCTCCTGACTCAGTCGCTACTACACTCTGCGTTCACACTGCCCGGGTCGCCGGGTGCATTTAATTTTTTGGCCAGCACTATGACGCTGTGCTACTACTACTGTGCTGCTGCTGCTGAACTGACCGCCCGCTTTGTCCTCCTGACTCAGTCGCTACTACACTCTGCGTTCACACTGCCCGGGTCACCGGGTGCATTTAATTTTTTGGGCAGCACTATGACGCTGTGCTGCTACTACTACCACCAGTATGTTGCCGTGGTCCTTCTGTGCTGCTGAACTGACCGCCCGCATAGTCCTTCTCCTGACTCAGTCGCTACCACCACTGCACTCTGCGTTCACACTGCCCGTGTCCACTGACAACTCTGCTGCGATGTCATTGCTAATTGCTGCAAAAAAAACCCCCAAAAAAATTTACAAAAACCTCTCTGGAGCCTTTTTGCCGTCAGCCACTCATCCTCCTCCAGCGGCACCTTCGCCGCCAAGTGCCATTGGAACTCGCCTTCACCTCTTTGACTGCTTAACGCGTATATCCCTTTTTAAAACCACTTATTACCAATTAATAGCCCCATTTAAAGTGTTGATTTCACTTTAAAATCCATTTTCTCTAGAAAAAATTTTTTGGGGGAATTTTTTATGTTGAAGTTATGTTGCCCCTTATCACCTCGATAATCCATGCTATTTGGGGGACTGTAGCATGTATGGGGGCTTTGTTATTAACGTTAAAAGAAAATCCGCCTCCGGGCGTGAATCCACGCGTGATTACGCCATTCACGGGAAAAAATCCGCGTGGTTGCGTGGACGCGGACGAAAATCCGCATGCGACGGGGCCGAATGCAGGTTTTTTTTTGCAACCACGCGGATTGCCGAATTCGTGGATGAGGCACATCCGAGCATCCCTGGTGGAGGGCAAGGAGCTCATCTTCAGCTGCTCTGGAATGGACAGCTTATCTGTTAGATGGACCCCCTTTATATATTAAAATTTAGAAAAACAGAGAGCCCAATATAGTGTAGTATGTTATGCAAAAATAAAGTAAGGATAATCAGTGAGAAGAGTATACCAGTACTCACAAACGTGGGTTACCACATAGGCAACCACTGTATAGACAGGAGAGGAGATTAGACCTGTCCTCACTCAGGGA
The DNA here is from genome assembly GCF_040937935.1 of Hyperolius riggenbachi. Taxonomy (NCBI): domain Eukaryota; kingdom Metazoa; phylum Chordata; class Amphibia; order Anura; family Hyperoliidae; genus Hyperolius; species Hyperolius riggenbachi. The sequence goes on along the minus strand of NC_090654.1, from coordinate 260,569,416 downwards.
TAAGAAGTCACTCTCTGTAGATCAGAAAAAGGGGTAGATCACCCCTCCACCAGGGGTGGACACGGTATAGCAGTAGGAGAACAGAGGCGCCAGCAGGATAAAAATGGATAAAACCTTTACAATTTGCTTGGAGGAAGCGGTGGACTTACCTCCATAAAGCAGACACGAAACACTGTCTGAATAGTAGCAATCACATTTATTATATAGTACCCCAAAAAGTGCAGTGCAACGCGTTTCGCAGGCCAAGCCCGCTTCATCAGGCAATAAACGTGAGTAAGTCCATCACTTCCTCCAAGCAAATTTTAAAGGTTTTATCCATTTTTATCCTGCTGGCGCCTCTGTTCTCCTACTGCTACCCCTTTATATATTGTCTACTTACCTGTTATTGGCTAGTGCAACATAAAATCTCAACAGCAACAACTGGAAACTACCTGTGCCTACCTGCCTCAGCCAATCAGCTGGCCTTCCAGCTGACTGAACCACCTGACAATTGATATAATCAATGCAGCAGGCCTCAGCCAATCAGGAGTGACCTTATCTCATAAAGGGAAAAATGAAATTTACCCCAGAGGCTGCCACAACCCATATGGTGCCTTTTATATGCTATTCGGCCCCTCACATTCTATTCAAAACCTTTGTGATACGTACTTCCTGATCTTCAGTTTTGAACTTCTGCTAACAGTCTACTGGTAGACCATCATTATTCCGTCATTGACGTTTATGTGTAATGTCATTGTTAAACTTCGATTGTTCATAGGCCATCATTTGTTTTTGATCAATTGTTATCGAATGTGTGTAAAGAGCTTAAGAATTTCCAGAATTTACTGTGCAAATCAGGAGTGGTAAAAGTCTCTTCAACAGTGACAGAGACAGCAACAAATAACATTTTTGAAGAGTAAAACAGAAGTTTGCCTTCTTAAAACAGAAGGTACTTGCGATAATTCAGGTTGGAGTGAGCATATGTCTCTCACAATGCATCACTGCTGAATACTCAAATTATCCTTTGTTGTCCCTGTAAGCTAGCCACACCTCCAGAACCGCTGGAATGCAATGATGTTTTAGCCTGTTAATTGTACAGAGCCACAATAATCCAACATGCATACCGACTGTTTCAGAGTATTGTCCTGTGTTAGCCATCAGTAAAAGCAAGACGTTCTGAATCAGGATGATACCATTTATTGGCTAACTTAGAGGTAAATAAAAAGTAAGCTTTTGGCTAATAAGTCTTTGTTAAGGTGGCCATACATGGTACAATTTTTCAATTAGATAATTTAGTTCGATTATTCCATTAGATCGAATATAAAGATTTTTCCAGCATGTCCGATCATTTTTCCAGAAAAACGGGATAATCGTTCGAATTTCTTGATCGAAAAAAAAATTATTTTCAACTTTCATTCAATTCGATCATTTAGATTGAATAAACGGGAAAATCGAACGTTTTTATTGTACCGTGTATGGTCACCATAAGACTTATGCTGGGAATACACAATGAGATTTTTCAGCAGATTTACTGTCCGATCGATTTTCCAATCGTTTTTCTGATCGATATCCCTTCGCTTCTATGAGAAAATAGATTAAAAAAACGATCTTAATCAGATTGGACCTGTCGGAAATTATCAATCGAGCCATCTATCTGCCAAAAAAAACAACAACACAATATTGTGTATTCCCAGCATTAGTTTCTGCATATTGACAAAATTGTTAAAAAAAATACAGCTTATATACACTGGACATTCAGAGGAGAAACATTCTTTTGCAAACATAAATAAATGTAATTAGATGCCTTAATTGCCACTTGAGAAGGGTGTAACTGGCATGCTAGCTAATTTTGACCAATAGATACGTGAAGAGTGAAGAATAAAAAGTTTTTATTGCTGTCTGTTGTTTTGGGACTAGAGCCACAGAGATGCATGGAGGTCCTTGGGAAAGGAAGATGATTACCTAAAATGAGTAATGTTTCCTGGTAGGTATTCATACCTGCTTATTACACAGCTGGCTAAAAAACAAGACTGTCCAGCAAAATATGTTTAAATTCTGCAGCCTGCCTGGTATAAGATACAACTAAAGTCTTATAAATAATCCGAAAAACATTAATTTCTGTGACTCCTGAAGCTCAAACACAAGAGCAAAACTAAACTGATACGCACTGCAATAAGTGCCACCACCAGAGAAGACATCCACATTGGTACTAATGAACAGAACGGCAAGCCGACTTCATCAACAGACGAAGGAGTAGACACTGGGGTTGATTCACTAAGAGAAATAGCGCGGGTAACCTCCTGTTACTGCCGCTATTTCATCAGCGTGCCTTAATTTCACGCTAGTGGTCGCATAGCGCATGTTATCATGCCCAGTGCTGTATTGCAGCATAGCGAGCGCTAGTAACTTTACGCCTGCTCCACTCCTCACGCCCTCAGCCCCTTCGGGTCCAGTCTCATTAAAGGACCAAGTGACAGGCAGCCTATTGGGTCAATCAGAGTGCGGGGAATTCGTTGTGGGAAATGCAAAAACTGCGAATCTCACCACGAATTTGCACATGTTTTCGCGTTTTTTGTAAGTATGTGAATTTAACCATGTCAGTGCCTGTGTGCTTTTACATTGATTTTAGGCCAAAACGTACACAAATTTGCATGGAAAATGTACATAACGAAAACGCATGCAAATTTCCTATTAATTACATTGTATGCGAATCGTACACTACCTTGCTCTGCTGTGCAGATTGTTCCTGCACAGAAAAACGCTCTGTTTTCTTGACAAGTGGAAACAGGCTAATTAAGTTGTATTGGTTGTGCGAATCTGCGTGCAGAAAACGCATGCAGATTCACGATAGTGGAAACGGGCCCTGTATGTATATACTGTTGTGGAGCAAGTGGTAGAGGAGCACTGCGACAACACACGGTTAAAGGACATCCAATCTGAAAATAAACTGATGAGAAAAACAATTGTATCTATCCTCAGTCTCCTAAAAATGACTTTTTTAGATACCCCACAGTTTTATTTTATATTCAAATCTAGTTTTAAAGTTTTTACTGTTTCGTTGTCTCTGCTCAATAACACCTTCATTGAAGTATGCCAGAGCTCAAATCTATGAACTATTGACCCTATTTGATCTCTTTCCTGCTCTCAAAAGCCATTTACTGACAGAAAAGTGGTTTATGGCTGCAATTACTTATCAGTGAGGGTTATGCTATAGTCCGACCCAGTCCAACCTGGTCCCGACCCTGACCGAAACTGTAATTTGCATACCTGATGGTTAATTTTTTTCAGACAGAGAAAGAAAAAAAGGAACACAAAAAGTTTAGGGGTTAGTGTAGTGTAGCTGGGCAGTGTAGCTCAGACACAGCTTGGGGGGGGGGAAGGTCCATAATTTGCCCCTGCACCATAGACTCACCGGGTTTAGTATTTTTTTCCCTCTAAACCTAGGTGCGTCTTATAGTCTGGAATGTCTTATAGTTGGAAAAATACAGTACTTATATTCTTTAACTTCCATTCTTGTTTGTATACAATTTTGGCAGTTGGGCTGAGCAACTGTAGTTCAGTATGTGCCTTTGTAAATAAAGAAATCAATGAGAATACCCTTGAGGAGATGGATTAGACCAGTGAGCTGCAAACTTGGCTCTCCAGCTGTTAAAGCGGAATATAACCCTGCATTTCAACTTTGCTCTAAAACATTATTTACAGCATATTATATGCAACCAGCATTTTTTTTTTAGTAGACCAGCATTGGAAGGGTTTAACACAGAGCTTTAAAGTTCCGTGGAGAGAAATGCAGACGCATCTGAAGTTTAGATAGATACATTTAAGTAAACACAATGTAACAAGTGAGGAATGTGACTCACTCTCTCTCTGTGTCCCGGAGCTTCTGCACAGTCAGAGAGTGTGTCAAATTCACCACTTGCTACATTGTGTTTACTTAAATGTATCTCTGCATTTCTCTCCACGGAACTTTAAAGCTCTGTGTGTAACCCTTCCAATGCTGGTCTACTAAAAAAAAAAAAAACACGCTGGTTGCATATAATATGCTGTAAATAATGTTTTAGAGCAAAGTTGAAATGCTGGGTTATATTCCGCTTTAAGGAACTACAAGTCCTACAATGCATTTAAAGTTTATATATTTGATCAGTGCGCTCCTCTATAGATATTGTCAGTGTTGGTATTGGTACAATCTGCGTCCAGTCGGATTGCTGTTCCTCAAACTGTGTGTGTCACACTACATACAAACTATCTATTATATGAAAACAGCGCTCAACAACCAAGCAATATAATATACAAAGAGATTCCACACTAAAAAGTCCACAACACCCTTAATAGGTGTAATCCATAGGTATCCAGTAGATAGTCCAACCCATAAATCTTCACATATAGTTCATAGCAATAAGGATATATTCTCACCGGAACAATAGGCCAACCAATAAAGATTAGCATTCAGGTTTTTGGACCATGCCAGTACTCCACTGAAAACGAACTCCTCCACTGGTTCAGGGTTCCTCAGACGTGCATGTATATATCATATAAAGAGAGACACAGCAATAGTGTAATACCGTTACAAAACACACAATATCCAGTATCACCAGTGCTCCCACTCCGCTCACAGGTCACCCTAAGTGCCTCCACCAGCTAAGCGATCAAGCCTCTCACCAGATAATTTGGCCGACCCCTCACAGACCAGCACCTTTAGCTTGTTTGAATAACTTTTTTTTCTTTTGTATCAGCAATGAATGATCTAGGGCTCAAGCAGGTGTAACATAGCGTAATTCCATTTAATAAAACATAGTAAAAAAGCAAGTGCACTTACAAACATCCATTTAAAATGTGCATGTAAAAACAATCTTCGAGGTAATCCAGCGTCTGACCGGCTCCTACAGTGCCGCCCGACTAGTTTCGTCACTTGGACTCATCAGGAGCTTTTTTTTGCCTTTTCGCCTATTTGCCTTTATGAATCACGACTGTGGCTGTCAGACACCTGCAATGCATTGTGTGACTTGTAGTTCCTTAACAGCTGGAGAGCTAAGTTTGCAGATCACTGAACTGGACCAAAACCTGTCAGATCTGTCAGATTTTTACTACCCACTATACAGTAACTGACAGAGACATAGGTATAAAAGTAATTCGTAGTGCATTTTACTATGGGAGAAATATACACTTCTATGTATGCATTTTTAAACATTTTTATTTTCCGCAGTGGTTGTCCTTTAATGTTTAAATAAAGCATTTTTAAAAATTGGTAAAAATAACAAAAACAAACTTTTCACTTCTCAAAGAGCAAAAACACGATAATCTTTCTACTTTTTCTTTTAAACAGAAAATCTTCACAAGCGTCTGATGTGTATTCCCCAGGGGTACGCTGTTAATTGATGGAACAAGACCAAAGTAAATGTTGCGCTGCTTTCGTGAAACGTCTGTACATCCATCTTCGGAACAGCGGCGTTTTCAGATGGGCCCGTTATTGACAGCTCTACCTGGAAAAATGTTAATGCGCGGGGGAGAAAATATGTAAATGGTTTCCAAATCTTAAGGGCAGATCTCTTAAGAATGCTTTCTTTGGATGGGGCCGTGTTATTTCTCTAGCGTTCATGCTGTGGTCAGCGAAGATCATCAGAATATTCGACAGAGGCAGTCAGGCTTGCGCATTTCCTATGGCGGTCCCAGAGGAAGACCTCCCCACCCTCCGATCTGCCTTCTCCAGACTTTGCGTTCTACCCACGATTTCTGCTGACATCAAATGGGCTGCTACTCCGTCTCGCGGAATCTGTCTAAATCATCCACATGTTTCTGATCAGTCCTTAGTCTGGATACGGGGAAAGGTCTAGCGCTTCTGCTGACTCTGTTAGATGGCCATCGATAACGTGCGTTGTATTCATGATGAATTCATGAATTAGATAAATGGATAGATCAGTCGTTTGGGATAATTGAAGAGTAACGTAAAAACGCAGTAATATGTAGGAAAAGAATATGTTAAAAGCACATGTTCAAGCACAGCATAACTGGAACTAGATGAGGCACTGGAAAAAAGTGCATAAAAAAGGGGCGCAAGGAAAAATAGGCGCCAATTTTCGTTAATAAAATTATCGTTAATAACTACCGATAGTCTTCGTTTTTAAAGTGTAAATAGTGTAAATTATCGTAATATAATATCGATATATATTAACGATGTTTTACTATAGCAACCTAACCCTACTTTCACACAGAACCCTCCCTTCCTGACGCCTAACCCTAAATCCCCCTTTCCTGACACCTAACCCCCCCAAAAAAAACCTTTCCTGACACTTAACCCTAAAACACCCCTTCCTGGTGTCTAACCCTAAGGCACCTAACCCTAAAATCTCCCCTTCCTGACACCTAACCCTAAAACATCCCTTCCTGACGCCTAACTCTAAAACCCCACTTTCGAACCTTTTAATGTTCAAAACAATACATTTTAAAACAATAATTTAAAAAGTTTTGAAAATCCAAAACATTAAAAATGTCAAAAACTATAACATTCAAATTTTTAAAACAATAAAAAATTTCAAAAACCAAGTAATTTTGATAACGATAATTATCACACACCCACATTTCTGCTTTTGGTGACTAGTAGCCTATATTTGCATTGGTGCCCCATGCTCACAGAGGCCCAGTGCACACCAAAACCCTCTAGCACAGGGGTCCCCAACCTGTGGTCCGCGGCCCACTAGTGGTCCGCAGGGCATTTTACAGTGGGCCGCGGCTTCAGACTGATTTTTAACTTTATCAGTGTCATTTTTAGTTTCTATGCACGGCCGCGGCCGTGCACGTCATAGTTCGCCTGTCCCGCCCCCTCAATCTGTGGCCAATCAACCCCCCTGAAGCAGCGGCGAAGAACTTAATCTTGGAGGCGCCAGTCCTGCCTCCTTCATCAGTGGGGCAATCATCGCAGCGCTCGGAGGCCTTCAGCCACGCCCCCTCCATACTTGTGGCCAATCACGCTCTTCCTCAAGCGGCATCACTGCGGGCAGCGACTTCGGTCACAGATACAGATGCAATTGGGCGCCATTAGAGGTGTGAGCTGACGCTGGGAGCCTGACTCTGGGACACTGGAAGCCGGTCACTGGGAGCCTGACCCTGGGACACTGGGGTAACTACTTGCTACACTGGGCTAACTATACTTGCTATACTGGGCTAACTGTACTTGCTATACTGGGCTAACTATACTTGATATACTGTGGTAACTGTACTTGCTGTACTGTGGTAACTGTAGTAGCTATACTGGGCTAACTGTACTGGCTACACTGGGCTAACCATACTTGCTATACTGGGCTAACTGTACTTGCTATACTATGGTAACTGTACTTGCTATTCTGTGGTAACTGTACTTGCTATACTGGGCTAACTGTACTTGCTATACTGGGCTAACTATACTTGCTATACTGTGGTAACTGTACTAGCTATTCTGTGGTAACTGTACTTGCTATACTGGGCTAACTGTACTTGCTATACTGGGCTAACTATACTTGCTATACTGTGGTAACTGTACTTGCTATACTGTGGTAACTGTACTTGCTATACTGGGCTAACTATACTTGCTATACTGGGCTAACTATACTTGCTATACTGGGGTAACTGTACTAGCTATACTGGGGTAACTGTAGTAGCTATACTGGGGTAACTGTAGTAGCTATACTGGGGTAACTGTACTAGCTATACTGGGGTAACTGTACTAGCTATACTGGGGTAACTGTACTAGCTATACTGGGGTAACTGTAGTAGCTATACTGGGGTAACTGTACTAGCTATACTGGGGTAACTGTACTAGCTATACTGGGGTAACTGTACTAGCTATACTGGGGTAACTGTACTAGCTATACTGGAGTAACTATACTAACTATATCGGGGTAACTATACTACCTAACTAACTATACTGGGGCAACTATAGTCCTTATACAGGGGCAACTGTGTTAGCTACCTATACTGGGGGCAACTATACCTAGACACCTACTTACCTATATACTACACTCAAAATCTGGGAAAAAAGAGGGGGGGGCTGCCGCCGCCACTAACCACGCCCCCCCAGCATCCCCCCCCTCAATCCCCCCCCCCCCCCCCGGGCCCCAGAGAAAAGTTTGGTCGGGATAGTGGGCCCCGGGCTCAAAAAGGTTGGGGACCCCTGCTCTAGCAGATCTGCAAAACGCTAGAGGTTTTTGAAGCAGATTTCAGAGCGATTCTAGGCATGTTTTCTAAACATGCCTAGCGTTTTTTGGAGCGTTTTTGTGTAGCAGATTTCATATATTGTTACAGTAAAGCTGTTACTGAACAGCCTCTAGCATTTTTTAGAGCTGTTTTCCATTTTCCTATACTTTAACATTGAGGCAGAAACACCTCAGAAATCTAAAAAATGATGCAGCCCCCGAGTTTGCGTTTGTGGAAAAAACGAACCGCTCTGGTGTGCACCATCCCATTTGCTTTCATTAGCCAAGTGGTTTTCCCCCTGCAAGCGTTTTAAAAATTTCTCCAGAACCGCTCTGGCGTGCACCATCCCAAATTGTTCATTAGCTGCTGTGCGCCGGTGATGTAACAATCAGGGATGCAGGGGATGCAGCCGCAGGAGGGCCCCGTGGGAGGAGAAGAAGTTGCAGGGGCCCCCTTGGGGGAGAAGTTTCTTTCCCGTGCTGAGAGACTGACAACTAAGGGCATGGAGAGAAAAAGCTTCCTGCTCTCTGCACAATTGTTCTAATGACTGCATCTGGTCAGCCACTGATAAGTGATTTCTAGTTACGCCCCTGCTGGGCGCCCAAATTTCCTGCTTCCCTCAAAAGACTGTATTAGGCCAGGCGGCCACTAAAGATTGCCAAATGGAATTGCTTCAGTGTTTTTGCTAGCATTATGTACAGCAGTTTTATTAGAGCGATTTCCTGCAAATGAATTTTCAAATAATTTTTATTTTTTGTTATTTTAGTTTATAGAGCAATTGCAATTAGCGTTCAGCAATTTACAATTTCCTTTTTGGTTTGAGTAATGAAAATATTGCAAAATTGCTTTTGTACTGCGATTGAAAAATAAATTTGCAGCGGTCTTATCTTCTGTATTGGAGCGCAATTGCTGCAAAACTTCTGCACGACCCACAATTGTGATTTCCATAATTGCATTTGCACCAGTGGGTTTGCCTCCATTAACTTTTATTAACCTAGCACTTTTGAAAATGCTGGCCAGCGATTCTGAAACATGGCCATAGCCCTGAAGGATATTTATGATAAGTGTACTATCCAATAACTGCACAGGCTTAAAGAGAACCTGTACTGAGTAAAATTATTTAAAATAAACACATGAGGTAACTTCAAATGAACATTACATAGTTACCTTGCCATCAGTTCCTCTCAGAAGCTTACCATTTTCTTCTGACAATGATCCCTTCCAGTTCTGACAACATTTTGTCAGAATTGAAATATATCAGTTGCTGTCAGTTATATATCAGTTGCTGTCAGTTACAGCTGAGAGGAGAACTGATGTGTCCATGTTTCCCTATGGCTCAAGTGGGCAATGTTACAGTTTAACAGTGTGCTGACCAGAAAGCTGTTATGGTGTAATGGCCATTTTCAAAATGGAGGACGGAGAATTCCATTGATCACAGTGGACAAACAGGATGCAGGAGAGGAAAAATAGATTGAGGAGTAGACTACACAGGAGGTAAGTATGACTTGTGTATGTTAATTTTGACTTTTAATGTTCAGTTCAGGTTTTCTTTAAAAGCCAAAATTTATTAACCTCTTGACGACCAGCTAACGCCGATTGGCGTAAACTGGTCGTCTGCGGGTTACCATGGAAATGGCCGCTCGATCGAGCGGCCTTTCCATGTCAGTTCACGGAGGGTGTCTCCGTGAACAGCCGGAGAGCCGCCGATCGCGGCTCGCCGGCAAAATGTAAACTCGCGGGGAAGAAATCCCCGCTGTTTACATCATACGGCGCTGCTGCGCAGCAGCGCCGTAGGGCAGATCGGCGATCCCCGGCCTCTGATTGGCCGGGGATCGCCGGCATCTGATAGGAGGAAGCCTATCCTTCAATGCGCAGGACGGAACTCCGTCCTGCGCATTACGGAGAGAGGGAGGTAAGGAGGCAGAGGGCGGAAATGGCTGCGGAGGGGGGCTTTGAGGAGCCCCCCCCCCCCCCGCAAAACGCATATGGCCAGCGGCGATCAGACCCCCCGACAGGACATCCCCCTAGTGGGGAAAAAAGGGGGGAAGTCTGATCGCCCTGGCATAATACTGATCTGTGCTGCGGGCTGGAGAGCCCACGCAGCACAGATCAGGCAAATCACCCCTGGTCGGCAGGTGGTTAAAGGGAAATTGAAGCGATAGCAATATTGAGGCTGCCATCTTTATTCCCTTGTAAACAATGCCAGTTGCCTAGCTTTTTGCTTTTAAGTTGTTTGAATGATTGAATCACACACTTGCAACAAGCAGGCATCCAGCGGCGTCAGACGGAGTCGTGATTGGCATGCTCATTCTGGGCCAGTGACTTGTAGTATTAGAGGGAGAGTATCATGACGGAAGTCTGGCAACTGCCATTGTTTTTTAGGAAATGAAGATGGCAGCCTTACCAGCGATGGACTGGGCGAGCAGGAGTCTGAGTGCCAAACCGTCGCAATTCGCCGCAATCAGTGGCTTCTTCCGGGCCAAGTGAGGAGCGTGTATGGCAGAGAGGCTTACCAGTGGTGGACTGGACGAGCAGGCGTCTGAGTGCCAAACCGTCGCGATTCGCCGCAATCAGTGGCTTCAGTTCCGTCGCGCTTTGGGCACTTTGGGCAGCTAGTGAGCCACCTCTTCTGCACGTGGGGGTGTGGGGGTTGCGTTAAGTGCCCTCACAGTGCTGAGCCCGGGGACATATGTCCCCTCTTGCCCCCCCATAGCTACGCCTCTGAGCAGGAGGGGAATAGGTTGATTCCCAATTAATGCGTCAGTTTAAAGAAGGAGGAACTTAGGATACAGTAGGAGAAGAGATCTATCAGTCTTATACTGTATATGTGGGGAATATAGGATACAGTAGGAGAAGAGGTCCCTGTCTCACCAATTTTACAGTGTATGAGGTTGAGGCGTGGGTATAGAGGACACAGTAGCTTTTTTGAATGTATTATTTGCAGCTATATTCATTTTTTTATTGAATCCCTCAGCCAAGCTTTAGTAATAATTCTCTGAATTCTTTTTCCCCCAACGTACAACTTGTGCAACTGTTCAGGTAAGATCTGACACACGCCTAGCATGATTGGTTACGCCGGATCCATAGCTTTATTTGTCTTGGCTGTTCGTGTTTCTTTAGGAAGAGAAATCATCAACATAAAGTACTTCCTCTGTGTATTGTCACAGGAAACACTACTTCTGTGCTTTTTCAAATACCATAATCCCCCCCCCCCTCCCCGCACCCCCTTCCACTTATACAGCACTGCAATTAAGAGCTAGACTCCCGATAGACCCCATATAACCCAACTTGCCTTCACTGCTCAGAGTCCAAAGTCAATGACTCAATATGAAAAATAATTTTGTTCTTTTTTTCGCTAGTATGAAGATATAATTTGTGTATGAGCCTTAAAATAAAACTCACTTATTTAAAACAGCTGTATAGGTTTGAATGCAGCCCTGGCGAAGGTCAGAGGTCAGCTTTAACACTGCTCTCTGTGGAACTTTGAAGCTGACATTTTGCAGATTATATGTGTCTCTGAACACACTGGGCATGGCATATAAATTGAGGTAAGAGGCCCCTTATTTGTTCTCTGTTTTCCTTTTTATGAGCCAATAGAGATCTTCTTTGAAGCCGCGTACGCAAGGAAAGGAAAGTCATTTTTACGTTCTAGGGCCATTGACCATAAATCATGTTAACATCGTCATTTTCATTCCACAGGAGTGCGTGTTGAGGAATTTGTAATGCAAGCAAAAAAAAAAAGAGAGAGAGAGAGAGAGAGAGAAAAAATAAATAAATGTAAAAGTAAACATAAAATAATAAACCGTTAAAACAAAAAGTAGTCACAGAGGCGCTTGGTGTTACCTAGACCTGCTACTGTTATATACTTCTTCCATATTGCCTGATGAAGCAGGGTCACGCCTGTGAAATGTGCTGCACGACTTTTTGGAGTACGTAAATAAAACTTCTTTTGATAATCGACAGTATCTTGTGTCTGCTTGGAGGAGGTAAGTTCACCACGACCTCTTCTATATATTTTAAAACATTTTAGCTATTTTTATTCTTCTGGCACCTCTGTTTGCCTAAACTAAAAAGTATGGCTGTACAATAAAGGTGCCCATACATTACTCGACTTGGCAGCTGAAGACCATCTGATTCAATAATTCTAGTCGGATCGGAAGAAAATTGGTGCCGCTAAGAGCATGCCCGATTGACCATGTGACCAATTTCTAGCTGAAAACGGTCACAAGTATCCAACACCCTGAAGTGGAAGGAAAACACTGTCTTCACCCAGAGGAAAGCTCAGCAGAGGCTCTACTTCCTTCGCCAACTGAAGAAGTTCGGCATGTCACAGAATCTCTTGACGAACTTCTATACCGCAACTATCGAATCCGTCCTCTGCTCCTCCATCCTTGTCTGGTATGCTGGCTCCACCGAAAGCGACAGACGCAAACTACAGAGGGTGATCAGGTCAGCGGAAAGGATCATAGGGAACACGCTCCCTGCCCTTGACCACCTCTACAATGCCAGGTTACGTTTCAGAGCATTGAAGATTGCAAATGATCCCTCTCACCCTGGCCACCAGTTTTTCAGTCAGCTCCCCTGGGGGCGGAGGTATCTGAGGTACCGGTCCATCTCCACTAAGACCACGAGACACAAAAATAGCTTCTTCCCCTCAGCCGTAAAGTTGCTGAACTCTACAAACACTGTTCATTCTCTCCCCCCTTAGGTTGCCCTCTGCCCCCTCCAGGCCGATCTTCTACCTGCAACCCACATGGCTGGGGTAAATGTGCTATGTATATGTTTTGAAATGAAGTAATGTCCAAGATGTTCTATGTCTCTTATGTTTCTATGTAATGCCCTGCATCTATGTGCCAAACCCAATTCCGGGCACGATTCAGTCGTGCTTGGCGAAATAAAAGCGATTCTGATTCTGAAGTATCAATCGGACATGCTACAAAATTTTAGGCCGATGTGCTTGATCGGGTGTGCGACTGTAATGGGGTGCAATATTGGTACGAATGCGACGGAACCCCTGGTGCTGTGGCCACTGGTGCAAAATGTGCCCTCCCCGGTGCCCGTGCATGAATACTTTAACTACTTCACCCCAAAGCGGTTTTTACCCTAACGGACAAGAGCAATTTTCACCTTTCAGTGCTCATCCCTTTCATTTGCCAATAACTTCATCACAATGAAATGATCTATATCTTGTTTTTTTCACCACCAATTAGGCTTTTTGAGGTTGATATTTGTTTTCACCAATTTCTTTATTTTCTATGCATTTTAAGGGGAAAAACAAGGAGAAAATGAAAATATACACTATTTCTCCAATGTCATCCCCTATAGTTAATATAAACACTGCTACTGTGCATAAAACCCACACATTTTATCTGCCTATTTGTCCTGGTTATTTGTCCTGGTTATTTCAAGATTTGAATTATGTCCCTAGTACAAAGTATGGTGACAATATATTATTTGGAAATAAAGGTGTATTTTGTCTATGTTGTGTTTTTTGTTTTACTTCTCTCACATGCACGCGCGCGGGAACGCGCGTGCAGCAGCAGCAGCGCTGCTTAACTTATAAAAACGTCCTGGAGCCGTCAAGAGGCTCCAGCAGGACGTTTTAATACGCCTGCTTGTCTTTAAGTGATTTAACTGTCAGTGTTCACCGCTGGCACCATCTCCGCACTCTTCCTCCCACACACGGGCCCCACGGGGCTACTGGCATATTGCTCTTGGGCGCATGTCTGACGTCACACATGCCCACACGCAATACACCGGCAACCAAGTGGGGTGCGTGTGTGTGAGGAAGACAGAGTAGCGGCGGACACCGACACGTAAACTATTCATGCACTGGCACGGGGGGAGGGGTGGCGGTGTTACATCTTCATATAGCGGGAGAAAGGCGAGTCCGTGAGGCGGCATCACTAGCCAAATTTCCAAAAGATTTCACGCTGAAATCGATTGGGAATCGGCCTGCAGTTTATGGTGGCCCACAGATCTCTCTCTGATCAGTTACAATTAGTGTTGGGCGAACAGTGTTCGCCACTGTTCGGGTTCTGCAGAACATCACCCTGTTCGGGTGATGTTCGAGTTCGGCCGAACACCTGACGGTGCTCGGCCAAACCGTTCGGCCACATGGCCGAACTAAGAGCGCATGGCCGAACGTTCCCCGAACGTTCGGCTAGCGCTGTGATTGGCCGAACGGGTCACGTGGTTCGGGCCCGAACGCGCTCTGATTGGCCGAACGGTCACGTGGTTCGGGTAAATAAATACCCGAACCACGTCATATCTCCGCCATTTCTCTGTGGGTTTAGCTTTGGGTAGGCAGGCAGGGTAGTTCGCTCTCCAGCCACGCTAGCCAGGGTCCCCCCCAGTCATTGTGTGTCGCTGCTGGGAACAGTAGTACACCGCTCGCTCAGCCACACTATATATATAGCATTGTTTACTGCCACCGTGTACCTCGCTCAGCCACGCTATATATAGCATTGTGTTTTCTGACACTCTGTGTACACGGCTTAGCCTGGCTATATAGCATTGTGTGTACTGCCACTGTGCACCTCGCTCAGCCACGCTATATATAGCATTGTGTTTTCTGACACTCTGTGTACACGGCTTAGCCTGACTATATAGCATTGTGTGTACTACCACTGTGCACCTCGCTCAGCCACGCTATATATAGCATTGTGTTTACTGCCACTCTGTGTACACGGCTTAGCCTGACTATATAGCATTGTGTGTACTGCCACTGTGCACCTCGCTCAGCCACGCTATATATAGCATTGTGTTTACTGCCACTCTGTGTACACCGCTCAGCCAGACTATATACCATTGTTTACTGACACTCTGTGTACACCGCTCAGCCAGACTATATACCATTGTTTACTGACACTCTGTGTACACGGCTCAGCCTGACTATATAGCATTGTGTGTACTGCCACTGTGCACCTCGCTCAGCCACGCTATATATAGCATTGTGTTTTCTGACACTCTGTGTACACGGCTTAGCCTGACTATATAGCATTGTGTGTACTGCCACTGTGCACCTCGCTCAGCCACGCTATATATAGCATTGTGTTTACTGCCACTCTGTGTACACCGCTCAGCCAGACTATATACCATTGTTTACTGACACTCTGTGTACACCGCTCAGCCAGACTATATACCATTGTTTACTGACACTCTGTGTACATGGCTCAGCCTGACTATATAGCATTGTGTGTACTGCCACTGTGTACCTCGCTCAGCCACGCTATATATAGCATTGTTTACTGACACTCTGTGTACACGGGTCAGCCAGACTATATAGCATTGTGTGTACTGCCACTCTGTGTACACCGCTCAGCCAGACTATATAGCATTGTGTGTACTGCCACTCTGTGTACACCGCTCAGCCAGACTATATAGCATTGTGTGTACTGCCACTCTGTGTACACCGCTCAGCCAGACTATATAGCATTGTGTGTACTGCCACTCTGTGTACACCGCTCAGCCAGACTATATAGCATTGTGTGTACTGCCACTCTGTGTACACCGCTCAGCCAGACTATATACCATTGTTTACTGCCACTCTGTGTACACCGCTCAGCCAGACTATATACCATTGTTTACTGACACTCTGTGTACACCGCTCAGCCAGACTATATACCATTGTTTACTGACACTCTGTGTACACCGCTCAGCCTGACTATATAGCATTGTGTGTACTGCCACTGTGTACCTCGCTCAGCCACGCTATATATAGCATTGTTTACTGACACTCTGTGTACACGGCTCAGCCAGACTATATAGCATTGTGTGTACTGCCACTCTGTGTACACGGCTCAGCCAGACTATATATCATTGTGTGTACTGCCACTGTCTAGCTCGCTCAGCCACGCTATATATAGCATTGTTTACTGACACTCTGTGTACACGGCTCAGCCAGACTATATAGCATTGTGTGTACTGCCAATCTGTGTACACGGCTCAGCCAGACTATATATCATTGTGTGTACTGCCACTCTGTGTACACCGCTCAGCCAGACTATATAGCATTGTGTGTACTGCCACTCTGTGTACACCGCTCAGCCAGACTATACAGCATTGTGTGTACTGCCACTCTGTGTACACCGCTCAGCCAGACTATATAGCATTGTGTGTACTGCCACTCTGTGTACACCGCTCAGCCAGACTATATAGCATTGTGTGTACTGCCACTCTGTGTACACCGCTCAGCCAGACTATATAGCATTGTGTTTACTTCCACTCTGTGTCTGCTGGGCCTGGGAACAGTAGTACACCGCTCACCCGCCACTGTATAGCATTGTGCTCTGTGTCGCTGCTGGGAATAGTGGTACACCGCTCACCCGCCACTGTATAGCATTGTGCTCTGTGTCGCTGCTGGGAATAGTGGTACTGTATAGCATTTCTGTACTGCCACTGTACTGCTGCCAGTCAGCGTGTACTGTAAGGATAAGTGAAATGAGGAAGAAATCCGGTGAAAGAGGAAGGGGCAAGGGAAGAGGTGTTTCCCCTGACGGTTCACGTACAGGCCACAGGGGAGCACCCAAGAAAACCCACTCAATACCGCCCATGTTGTCCAGGACAACAACCCTCACAGATCCAAAAGAACAGGACCAGATAATTACTTGGATGACCTCTCAAGCGTCCAGCAGTGGGTTAAGCAACACCAGCACATCACGCACGAGGTCCGAGTCCTCAGCCAGTTACAAGGAGCCAGTGGGCATAAAGCTGACACAACCGGCAGCGACACCACGCACACAACTGCCAGATAACCAGTCCGATGAATTACCTCAGGACACAATGGGGTATTCGCAGGAGCTATTCCCAGCCCAACAAACTTCCACCTTTCAAAGGTCAATGGAGGAACAGCCAGAAATGTTGTGCCCGGATTCACAACCATTAACTGTGGGAAATGCACCGCGCACTGAAATACAAGGCGAGTCCGAGGAGGACTCGGAAACCCAAATCCCAGAGCAAGTTGGGCAGGAGGGGTTGCAATTGCAGGAGGTCGGCCGACAAGATCTGGAAGACGACGTTGGAGTGAGCTGCGCAGAGGTTGTTCTGGGGAGCTCTACTCCACGGCGGCGGCCCCCCACAATGACATATGACGAGTTTGAGGAGATGGAAGAGGAGGGTATGGACAATGTGGACATAGACCCAGATTTTGTTTGTGAACGAGAACATCGCCATCGTAGCAGCAGCACAGATGAGTCTGTTGAAGAACCCACTGCTGCACGAGTTCGCCTTGTGCCACAAGGTAGGCGGCGCGCAATTTCAGGCACCACAAGCGTGGAAGTTCAAGTGAGAGGCAAAAGAGGAGCAAACAGAAATCGCCAGCAAGGAGGCAGGTGCTCCAAAGTCTGGCTTTCTTTGAAGACTGCACTGAGGATGTTACCATGGCGATTTGCAAGGTGTGCAAGACCCGCCTGAGCAGGGGGAAAAGTATTAACAACCTCTCCACCACCAGCATGAGCCGCCACATGCTATCCAAACATCCCACTCTGTGGGCAAACGCGGCAGGACAGGGTACCAGCAACACTGCCTCCCTTGGGTTCACCAGACTCACCACCAGACCCGCCTCAGCAGCAGCAGTAGCCCAGCCATTGCGTGGTTCACAACATTCACAAACATCAGACGACGCTGACACTGTCACTTTCCGGAGTAGTGCTCTTGAGGTCTCCCAGTGTTCATCAAACACAACAACCAACAGCCCTTCCGTGTGCAGCGCTACGGTTCAGTTGTCTGTGTCGGAGATGTTTGAGCGCAAGAGGAAATTGCCAGCAAATGACCCCCGGGCCGTGGCAGTAACAGCCAGCATAGCCAAGCTTCTGGCCTGCGAAATGCTGCCATATCGAGTGGTGGAGACAAACAGCTTCAAGGGCATGATGTCAGTGGCCATCCCACGTTACGTGGTTCCCAGCCGCTACCACTTTGCGCGCTCTGCAGTGCCTGAGTTGCATGAGCACGTGGTCAGCAAAATAACCCGAAGCTTGAAGAATGCCGTTGCCTGCAAGGTTCACCTCACCACTGACACTTGGACGAGTGCGTTCGGACAGGGTCGATACATCTCCCTTACCGCGCACTGGGTGAACCTTGTGGAGCCTGGCAGCGATTCCTCACCTGCTACGGCGCGGGTGTTGCCCACGCCGCAAACAGCTGCACCGCCGTCCTTCCCACTGGATAACAACAGCAGCACCTACCTCTCTGACTCCTTCTCCTCCAACGCATCTCAAAGCTGTACCTCATCCGGAAACGCTAACCCAGCAGCAGTAGGATCGTGGAAGCAGTGCAGCACAGCTGTTGGCATGCGTCAGCAAGCGTTGCTGAAGCTGATCTGCCTTGGGGATAAGCAGCACACAGGGGAGGAAATTTGGAAGGGAATAAAGGAACAGACGGATTTGTGGCTGGCACCGCTGGACCTGAAACCGGGCATGGTTGTGTGTGATAATGGGAGTAATCTCATTCGCGCTTTAAGGTTGGCTAAGCTGACACACATCCCTTGCCTGGCGCACGTGATGAACCTAGTAGTTCAGCGGTTCCTGAGGACATACCCAGGCGTGGCCGATCTTCTGTTGAAGGTGCGTCGAGTGGCCAAACATTGTAGAAATTCCAGTACTGCTTCGGGGGCACTCGCCAAGATGCAGGAGCGCTTCAATCTCCCCCACCATCGCTTGCTGTGTGATGTCCCTACGCGCTGGAATTCTACGCTGCACATGCTAGCACGCTTTTGTGAGCAGAAGAGTGCAGTGGTCCAGTACATGACGGCGCAGTACCGAGGCGCATCCGGACAGCTGCCAAGCTTCTGTGGATCCGATTGAGCCAACATGTTGGACCTCTGCCAAGTCCTCCAAAATTTTGAGCAATCCACGTTGCTTGTGAGCAGTGACAACTCTTCAGTCAGCATTACCATACCACTGCTGTGTTTACTGAAGAGGTCAATGTTGAAAATCAAGGAAACAGCTGTCATGATGCAACTGGGGGAATCTGAAGGAGAAAACGATCAGCGTGATGGTACCAACATCAGGCCATCCGCCTCAGGGAACGCTGGCCCCAGCAGCTATGACGAAGAAGAGGAGGAGGAACAGCTGGAGTTGGAGCAGGAATTTCATGCCACCACTGACGAGGGCCAGAGCGGTGCACGTTGGACTTCCACAATTCAGCGCGAATGGTCAGCAGAAGCAGACCAGGAGGAAGGTGACGACTATGATGCATCACAACAACTATCACAACGCTCACAAGAGGATGATGAGGATTCTGGTAGGACTCTGGCACACATGGCTCAATTCATGCTAGACTGCATTGAACGCGACCCACGCATTGTGCGCATTCTGGACAACACCAATTACTGGGTTTATACCCTTCTGGATCCACGGTACAAACACAATGTTCCAAAACTGCTTGAAGAAAGAGTCAGACAGGTCAAAATGGAAGAATACCAGCAGGCCCTTGTGGAGACTTTAGAGAGGAGATTGACATCCTCCCCCTCCTCTAGCCAGTTGTACGCCGACAGACTGACTTCCGCAAACCCAGGACGACCAGGAGGGCAGCAAACAACGCAAGCCGCAGCTAGTCCCCAAAAGGGAATGGTATCGGCAGTGTCCTTGGAGTGGGAAAATTTTCTGACACCCGTGCAGCAGCAGCCCACTGAACAGCAAGCGTGCAGATCCACCTCCAACACCGATCGCCTGGAGAAGATGGTCAAGGACTACATGTCAGATGACGTAGCTGTGTCGAACAATCCATCTGCACCCTTCAACTATTGGGTATCGAAGCTAGACACCTGGCACGAACTGGCAATGTACGCAATAGAGGTGCTGGCTTGCCCGGCAGCCAGCGTTATGTCGGAACGCTGTTTCAGTGCTGCCGGAGGCATCGTCACAGATCGGCGTATCCGCCTCTCCACAGAAAATGCAGACCATCTGACTCAAATTAAAATGAATCAATCCTGGATTAGAAATGACTACGCAACACTCCAGGACCCCAACCAAGTAACATGACCAATGAACATCTGGGATGGTGTAGCGTTTCCGGTCCCTGTTTATTGAACCTCTCATCTGTATTACATTTATGACTGCATGGCGGCAAAAAGCATTGCTGCTATATCCGCACGCTTTTTGTCCTCATGCAAGGCCTGGGTTGTTGTGTCTCAAAAAGCATGGCCTTCTCCTCCTGCGCCTCCTCCTGTTCCATCACGTCTGCTGCTGCTGGGTTAGCGTTGCCGCGTGGTCCCTGTTTATTGAACCACTTATCTTTATTACATTTATGACTGCATGGCAGTACAAAGCATGCTATCCGCACGCTTTTTGTCCTCATGCAAGGCCTGGGTTGTTGTGTCTCAAAAAGCATGGCCTTCTCCTCCTGCGCCTGCTCCTGTTCCATCACGTGTGCTGCTGCTGCTGCTGGGTTAGCGTTGCCGGTCCCTGTTTATGGAACCTCTTATCTTTATTACATTTATGACTGCATGGCGGTACAAAGCATGCTATCCGCACGCTTCTTGTCCTCATGCAAGGCCTGGGTTGTTGTGTCTCACAAAGTGTGGCCTTCTCCTCCTGCGCCTCCTCCTGTTCCATCACGTCTGCTGCTGCTGGGTTAGCGTTGCCGCGTGGTCCCTGTTTATTGAACCACTTATCTTTATTACATTTATGACTGCATGGCGGTACAAAGCATGCTATCCGCACGCTTCTTGTCCTCATGCAAGGCCTGGGTTGTTGTGTCTCACAAAGCGTGGCCTTCTCCTCCTGCGCCTCCTCCTGTTCCATCACGTCTGCTGCTGCTGGGTTAGCGTTGCCGCGTGGTCCCTGTTTATTTAACCACTTATCTTTATTATATTTATGACTGCATGGCGGTACAAAGCATGCTATTCGCACGCTTCTTGTCCTCATGCAAGGCCTGGGTTGTTGTGTCTCACAAAGCGTGGCCTTCTCCTCCTGCGCCTCCTCCTGTTCCATCACGTCTGCTGCTGCTGGGTTAGCGTTGCCGCGTGGTCCCTGTTTATTGAACCACTTATCTTTATTACATTTATGACTGCATGGCGGTACCTCATGCAAGGCCTGGGTTGTTGTGTCTCACAAAGCGTGGCCTTCTCCTCCTGCGCCTCCTCCTGTTCCATCACGTCTGCTGCTGCTGGGTTAGCGTTGCCGCGTGGTCCCTGTTTATTGAACCACTTATCTTTATTACATTTATGACTGCATGGCGGTACAAAGCATGCTATCCGCACGCTTCTTGTCCTCATGCAAGGCCTGGGTTGTTGTGTCTCACAAAGCGTGGCCTTCTCCTCCTGCGCCTCCTCCTGTTCCATCACGTCTGCTGCTGCTGGGTTAGCGTTGCCGCATGGTCCCTGTTTATTGAACCACTTATCTTTATTACATTTATGACTGCATGGCGGTACCTCATGCAAGGCCTGGGTTGTTGTGTCTCACAAAGCGTGGCCTTCTCCTCCTGCGCCTCCTCCTGTTCCATCACGTCTGCTGCTGCTGGGTTAGCGTTGCCGCGTGGTCCCTGTTTATTGAACCACTTATCTTTATTACATTTATGACTGCATGGCGGTACCTCATGCAAGGCCTGGGTTGTTGTGTCTCACAAAGCGTGGCCTTCTCCTCCTGCGCCTCCTCCTGTTCCATCACGTCTGCTGCTGCTGGGTTAGCGTTGCCGCGTGGTCCCTGTTTATTGAACCACTTATCTTTATTACATTTATGACTGCATGGCGGTACAAAGCATGCTATCCGTACGCTTCTTGTCCTCATGCAAGGCCTGGGTTGTTGTGTCTCACAAAGCGTGGCCTTCTCCTCCTGCGCCTCCTCCTGTTCCATCACGTCTGCTGCTGCTGGGTTAGCGTTGCCGCGTGGTCCCTGTTTATTGAACCACTTATCTTTATTACATTTATGACTGCATGGCGGTACAAAGCATGCTATCCGCACGCTTCTTGTCCTCATGCAAGGCCTGGGTTGTTGTGTCTCACAAAGCGTGGCCTTCTCCTCCTGCGCCTCCTCCTGTTCCATCACGTCTGCTGCTGCTGGGTTAGCGTTGCCGCGTGGTCCCTGTTTATTGAACCACTTATCTTTATTACATTTATGACTGCATGGCGGTACAAAGCATGCTATCCGCACGCTTCTTGTCCTCATGCAAGGCCTGGGTTGTTGTGTCTCACAAAGCGTGGCCTTCTCCTCCTGCGCCACCCTCCTCCTGTTCCATCACGTGTGCTGCTGCTGGGTTAGCGTTACCGGTCCCTTTTCCTGGAACCTCTTATATGTATTACATTTATGACTGCATGCCGACAAAAAGCATGTTACCTGTGCAAAGAAAACAGACATTTCCCGCATTTAAAAGACAGTTTTCCCTTTGAAACTTTAAAATCGATTTTCTCAAAAACTATAAGCTCTTTTTGCTAAATTTTTTTTTCCTCTTGTACCCACTCCCAAAGTGCACATATCCTGTAAATTTGGGGTATGTAGCATGTAAGGAGGCTTTACAAAGCACAAAAGTTCGGGTCCCCATTGACTTCCATTATGTTCGGAGTTCGGGTCGAACACCCGAACATCGCGGCCATGTTCGGCCTGTTCGGCCCGAACCCGAACATCTAGATGTTCGCCCAACACTAGTTACAATCAGAGACAGATCTGTCTCTTGGTCGATCGGTCACCAAAATAGTGGTTCTGGATGTGCAGCTTTGCTTTCAGGGGCATAAAGAGATGATTTGCATATTCAGGAGTGAGGCATCATGGGAAACCAAAGTTGCTCACTTAAACGTGAATTACCACAAATATCTTCTGTTTCAAGAAGGCAAAATTACATCTAATGCCGGTAGAAGAGAGAGTCATATGCAAATGATGACATTTTTGTACTTATCAGGTCACATGACGCCCAGTTATAGGGGAGACCATATGCTGGTCCTGGATCTGTGTGACCCAAATTTGTGGATGTGTGCAATTGCCACATGTGATGTGAGTACCATCCAGATACTATACTGAACAGTAGCTATACTGAGGCAACTATACTGGGGCAACTAGGCAAGCTACCTCTACTGGGGACAACTTCATTACATATACTGGGGCAACTATGCTACCTAAATTGGGGCAACTATATTACCTATACTGGTGGCACCTATATCTGGCATTACCTGATGTGGCGTGCTTAATATACTGTACTCACTCTTCCTTTTTTTTGATGGGGGGGGGAGTCTTCTAATACCTAGCTTTCAACTGCCCTAGGTACGCCACTGCTCTCTCACTGTTTCTTGGCTGTTTAAGACAGGACTGTATTTGACCCAGTGGGTGGAAGAGCTCAGAGAAGCTCTTTTGCATAGATAACAACTGAAATCTTTTTAACTCTTCCTGTCCTGGAAAACAACATAAGACTTTTCTTTGCGACTAATGCAGGGATGAGCAGAAACTACGCCAGTGCGAATTTATGCATCGTAGTTCGCATTTACGCATTGTAGTTCGTAGGTGGTTTCAAAACGATGCTTACGAATTTACACGTAGAGAAATACCGCTACGTGTAGCTTATGCCCACCATAGTTAACATGTGTATTGCGTAGTGAACTACGAATGCGTTATTGGCGTCTATTTTTCCGAAATTGTAAGCTTACAAATGTACGCATTGGAAAGGGGAATGTACTCATAGAAGAGTTCCCGGTATTAGAATTTACTGAGGAATTAATGCATACAATTTTTGGCATAAGGGCATAAGCATCCACATACACTACGCTTGCCACTACGTGTAATTGCGTATTTTAATGCGTAGTCTACGAAATGCATATGAAGCGAATATTTGATTTAGAAGCCGTAGTTTGGCGAAGCGTAATTGCGTAAAACTACGCGTAGTTCCATTGTAGCGAAGTTGGCTGACTACGACCATCCCTGGACTAATGTTCTATTTCTTAGCTGTACTACACATACAACTGGTTATCTCTAAGTTTATTTTTGCTTCAGTTCCCCTTTAAATAGGGGGTTTACCATGTAGTACCGAAGTAAGTAAATAACTATATGACAATAACAAACTCATAGCCGCTGGCATGAATACAAAATCATTTTTTTATTTTTCTACTTTAATGTGACAGTCTTTTTAAAAAGGAAGTTTTGGGCCCCAGCTATTTATAAATGTAAAAAAATAATAATAATGGAAGTATTAATAACATGCTAAAAGTCATCATTCATCTAGCTGAAATAAGAAATCATTCTGTCATTTCATTAAAAACATTTTATAGTAAAAGGCAGTTAAATAAATACTGTTAGGTAGAGCTTGTAGGTTCGTCAAACAGCTGGACGATTTGTATTAAACAAAACAAAAAAAAATATGCAAGGGTAATATTAATGGCAATAAAAAGGCTTAAAGGTAATCTTTCATTAAAAACCTATTACCTTATAAATCTTTGAAAACGGCTGGATGCATAAAATTTTATGTTGGTGACTGTTGTAACCGAGGAGGTGAGTTCCATACATTAAGAACTGCTCTTTAAGTGACACCCTTTCTCACTTCCAAAGCTGTGTACAGAGGTTGGATAAATGATGCCCAATGCTGTCGGGCAGCTCAACAGATCCAAGCAGCTTTTTTTCAGCAGTTTGTTTCTAATAGCTGTAGGAGGTGCCCCCCTTCCCTCTGTCCTTATTTATCCAGGGGAAGGTGTGAATGTAAACAAGTGTGACTCACTTAAAGGGATACTGTAGGGGGGTCGGGGGAAAATGAGATGAACTTACCCAGGGCTTCTAATGGTCCCCCACAGACATCCTGTGTTGGCGCAGCCACTCCCCGATGCTCCGGCCCCGCCTCCGGTTCACTTCTGGAATTTCTGACTTTAAAGTCAGAAAACCACTCCGCCTGCGTTGCCGTGTCCTCGATCCCGCTGATGGCACCAGGAGCATACTGCGCAGACACAGACCATACTGGGCTTTTGCTATACATTCCTGGTGACATCGGCGGGAGCGAGGACACGGCAACGCAGGCGCAGTGGTTTTCTGACTTTAAAGTCAGAAATTCCAGAAGTGAACCGGAGGCGGGGCCGGAGCATCGGTGAGTGGCTGCGCCAACACACGATGTCTGCGGGGGACCATTAGAAGCCCCGGGTAAGTTCATCTCATTTTCCCCCGACCCCCCTACAGTATCCCTTTAACTGTTTGAAATACAGTGCCCAGTCTCCCCACCACCCCTGCTGATGAAAGCTTTTGTTTGCTCATTGCTACTGCTAATTACAGCAGTCCTTATCTGCCTGCGCTTTCCGGG
The DNA here is from genome assembly GCF_040937935.1 of Hyperolius riggenbachi. NCBI lineage: Eukaryota > Metazoa > Chordata > Amphibia > Anura > Hyperoliidae > Hyperolius > Hyperolius riggenbachi. The sequence continues at coordinate 260,544,069 of NC_090654.1, read as the reverse complement.
GACGGCAGAAGTAAAGCAATCAAAAGCAATAAAAGCCTCTAACTAATATTTAAATATAAAAAGAAGAGGAAGAATTGATTTTTCTTTAGTAAGGAGCCACATTGTTAGTATGCATTTTGAATGTGCTATTGAGATGCCCTAGTTGCTAAAAATTCTGCTCGGTTCACTTTAAAGTGTACCCAAGGGCATTGCTAGCCCCAAAGATCAGTGGCACATGCCCCTGATCTATTTGGAGGTGCCTCAGATGTCCCCCAGGCCGAGTAGAGGCACCACAGCAACCAGCATGACAATACAGCACCCAGCATCAGGGCCGGCGCTACCATAGAGGCAAAGGAGGCAGCTGCCCCAGGGCCCCAGAGCTTGTAGGGGCCCCCAGTGGCTACAAGAGGAAAAAAAATTTCAAATCGGCCTTATAGTTTTTGAGAAAATCGATTTTAAAGTTTCAAAGGAAAAAAAATACACATTTAAAAACCTGCCGACTTTAATGGTTAATAGCAAATCCACCCTAAATGCTAGAAACCCTAAATTTTCAGGATATGTTAAGGAGATCATTAGGAATAAGAGGAAAAAACTATTTTTCAAAAAGACCTTATAGTTTTTGAGAAAATCAATTTTAAAATTTCTAAGGAAAAAAGTATACTTTTAAATGCGGTAAATGTCACTTTTAGTAGCAAACCTAACGGTAGTGTAATTTTACATGCATCAAACGAAAGCACAATAAATTTCCTGACGGGGTTTCCAGGGGGTCCATACGCAGCCGCAGCGCTTTGGCCAGGGATCGCTATACAGCCGCAATATGGCTGTATGAAGATCCCTGGCATTTTTTCCTATTTTCCCAATTTTTTTTTTTTATGTTTAGAGTGTGGAAATTAAAAAAAAAATTATGTGGGGTCCCCCCTCCTGAAACTTTTTAACCCCTTGTCCCCCATGCAGGCTGGGATAGCCAGAATGTGGAGCTCCGACCGATTGGGACTTCACACCCTGACTATACCAGCTGCAAAAAAGGTCCCCTAGTGCCGATTTTTGTTCCGGGGTATATGTTGGGGGGCCCCCAGGTTTATTTTGCCCTGGGGCCCCATTGTTGCTTAAACCGGCCCTGCCCAGCATACCCCATACCCCTAATTGTTGTGTGCTGTGGTGCCATGCTGGGTGCTATGGTGTCATGCTGGGTGCTATGGTGCCTCTCTGTGGGCATATTGGGTGCTGTGATGCCTTTATGGGGGCATGCAGGGAGCTGTGGTTCTCCTATGGGGGCATGCTGGGAATTATGAAGCCTCAATGGGAGGTCTGTGGGAGCATGGGAGGATGTCCATTAGAAGGTCAGGGAATGCTATGGGGGACTGGCAACAGGCCAGCTTGCCCAGCAGAAAGCCAGACCAGCCAGCACAGAAGCCAGGTAACTCTGCCTAATTATGTTTAAGTGTCCCTGCCTATTTATGTGATTTGCTGTTTTTTTTTTTGCATTAATGGAGAGGGGGGCTTCATCCAACATTTTGCTGGGCAGGCCTTCTCAGACCGCTGTTAAGTTCATGTAACTTTAACTCCACCCAGGACCACACCCACATTATGGTGTGTGGCCACACCCCTTTGTTTTGGCTGGAGACTGGAGTGCCCAAAAGTGCCCTGGATCTCTTAGGATCCTAGCCACGCCCCTGAGTGTACCTGAGATAGCATAGCAGCACAGAGCATCATCAGTTCAGAACTGACACGCTCACAGGAGCCTATAGGCACAGATGTCCTAGCACCCCAGCCAGGTCAAAATCTGCAATGAGTTTGTATGTTCTCCCCGTGTCTGTGCGGGTTTCCTCCAGGCACTCCAGTTTCCTCCCACATCCCAAAAACATACAGATACGTTAACTGGCTTCCCCCTAAAATTGGCCCTATTGACCTGGCCACTTTCTGGTGTTGCGTCACTTTTCTACTTGTTATGGGATATGTTTCTAAAATGTAACGGATAATATGTCTGAGCAGCCTGTGCTCCAGTCGTTCCGGCCCATCCCCTTTCCCAACACAAAACTTTTTTCTTTTGGACTCACAAGCGTCCCAATACTGTGGGCTTCTTTCTTCTTTTTAGCCGGCACAGTGGGGAGTTCCGCAAACGCGGTGGGTCGCCATGGTAACGCACCATAGCGTGTATTCACGTGTTGTGTGCGTCGGGTGGCCCAGAGTCCAGGAAATGACAGAGGTGTGGATGTGCGCTCCGGTTTGGATCGCTTACGCACTTCCGCCTTGTACACGTGGGAGGGGAGAGACAGGGGGCGGTCCGGATGAGTGGAGGACGACTCGGCGTCTTCCTTTTAATGCCGAGCAGTGAGAGTGGCGGCGAGCTTCTCCCCACCATGAAGTCTTGTCTAAGACAAAGTGCTGGTAAGCGCGAAACAATTGCCGACAATACCATCTTCTCTGTAAACTGTCAGCTACCCTGGGATGGTGATGTATATTTGAATTAACATCTACATAATAATCATCATGTAACACTCCTGGAATAAATGAAGCTTCTTTATCTGGTGCCCACGGATGGTGTTTCTTTTGATGTTGTAAAATTGGCCCTAGACTATGATACTTGCACTACACTATACATACAGTAAATTGGCCCTAGACTATGATACATACACTATACGATACATACATAGACATATGACTATAATAGGGACTAGATTGTGAGCTCCTCTAAGGGACAGTTAGTGACAAGACAATATACTCCGTACAGCACTGCATAATATGTTGGCGCTATATAAATACTTAAAGAGAACCTGAACTGAAAATAAAAAGTAAAAAATAACCATACACAGGTCATACTAACCTCCCGTGTAGTCTACTCCTCAATCTCTTTCTCCTCTCCTGCGTCCCATTTGTCCACTGTGATCAATGGAATTCTCCGTCCTCCATCTTAAAAATTGCCACTACCCCATAACAGCTTCCTGGCCAGCACACTGTTAAACTGTAATATCGCCTACTTGAGCCATAGGGAATCATGAACATTACCTTGCACATGCAGTTTGAACTGACAGCTGCTGATATATAACTGACAGTAACTGGTATATTTCAGTTCTGACAAAATATTGTCAGAACTGGAAGGGATCACTGTAAGAAGAAAATGGTGAGCTTCTGAGAGATACTGATGGTGAGGTTAGTATGTAATATACATTTGCAGCCACATCATGTGTTTACTTTAAATAATTTTACTCGCTACAGGTTTCCTTTAAATAAATAAATACAAATAAATAAAACTATGGCAACTTCCATAACTTTCTCACCTCGGGTTCACTTTAATTTTAACATTCTGTTCTTACATCTATTCTAAAGAATACGTATTCTGAAAATAGTTTACAGTTATATTCCCAAGTTTTGAGTCTGCTTCAGCTTTGTATATTAAGTGGTGTAGTTTATAATAACAGATGATTATGTCAATCATAATGTGTTTAAAATAAAAAATAATTTTATTACACACCTCCGTTCACTTTCAGCAGTTTTCATAAATTTAATAATATAGTAAAAGTACCCCAATATATTAAACGTATAGAATAGTTGTTTTAGTGCAATAAGAGGGAATTAAGCGCGCAGAGCCTTGCCCGAGGGCGTCGGGTTTCACTGTGGGACAGGTTCTATTATTTGTTTTATTGAAAGATTATGGTGATTATACATTTTATGTTACTAGGTGTTTTAAATCGGGCATGTGAAGGACCTACAAGGAACAGCCTGCCAGGGAATTTGGCTGCAGGCTCCGGAGCCACCTAATTAATTTTCAAACAAAGCTTTCAGTGGTTCATTTACATTAGGCATAATGTAAATCACGAGGAGACAAATTGGGTTAAATTGCTATTGCGGGTTGTGGGACTCGGTTTATGGGCAGTGTAAGTACGAGCTGTGCAAATCCCACACAGACAGGGATGGCCTATTAGACCACACGGCTCTTCCTATGACCAAACTACTCATTGAAAGCACACTTGTTTTTCACGTATCCACAGAGCATTCGTCATCTTCTGAACTTTGTTTAAAGTGTACCTGAACTCAAACAAGAGTCACAAACAAGAGTTATTTCTTTTTTTTTCAACAAGGTTTTATTGACAAAGAAAAAAACCCCAAACAAACAAAGAACATTTATTAGTGCCAAGACAATACTTTCTCTTTGTGGACTCAAAGCTCCAGAGCTGCAGCCACTAGGACGCGCTCTATAGGCAGTAGCAGTGTTAGGGAAACTTGCCCAAGGTCTCCCACTGAATGGGTGCTGGCTTACTAAACAGGCAGAGCCGAGATTCAAACCCAGGTCTCCTGCGTCAGAGGCAGAGCCCTTACCCAATGCACCATCCAGCCGCCAAAGTGTAACACATTTGCCAAAGAACAAGACAACAAAGTAACAAAACGGTGAAAAATGAAATAAACAATACAAAACAGAATGATAACCAGACCTTACATGCATACAAGAGTAACTGGAGTCCATTGGGAAAGGTACAATTACCGAAAAGAATAGGTCAAGCAAAGCCCAATCCAAGGCCATACCATAACATAAACCTTAAACTGGGGAGATCCAATCCTTCCATGGGGCCAAAACACAGTAGAGAGAAGCTTCTGGATAATTCAGAGACTGGCCCCACCCCCTCCACCTATCCAGTACTGAGAGACCCCTCCCCTGATCCTCTTTGACAAGGGCCTTGTTGAAGAAGGCAGGTGGCCGAGCTCCTGTCCATGAAGGAATGCCGCCTCACTGCACAGCGCAGAATGCTTCGTGCTTGCACAGTAAGGCGCGGTTCACACTGCGCGCGTTTCCAGCCGCGTTTTGGAAACGCGTGCAGGGGACAGACACGCACGATATCAGACAGTGCATAGAGTGCACTGTCTGATGTTCACACTGCATGCGTTCCGGACCTGTGCGGTCCGGGAACGCATGCTGCACGCATTTTTTGTAAAAACGCGTGGCTGTCCCATTCACTTTTCAGTGATGGGATCAGGCACGCAACGCACACAAACGCAGATGGCGTGCGTTCGTACGAGTTGCGTTCCGCACGCATGGCCATTCGCGTTTGTGATGTGAACGGGGCCTTATATATTTACATAGTTATTTGGGTTGAAAAAAGACATACATCCATCGAGTAAAACCAGAAAAGTTCAAAGTAAAGTACAACTCCAGCCTGCACCCTCACATCTCCCTGTTGATCCAGAGGAAGGCGAAAAACCCCCACAAGGCATGGTCTGATTAGCACCTAAGGGAAAAAAATCCTTTTTGACTACAAATAGCAGATAAAATCCCTGGATCAACACCCCCGGGCATTACCTAGTAATTATAGCCATGGATGTCTTTCAACACAAAGAAAGCATCTACGCCCCCTTAAACGCAGATATAGACTTTGCCATAACCACTTCCTGTGGCAATGTATTCCACATTTTAATCGCTCTTACTGTAATGAACCCTTTCCTAAATAAATGGCTAAAACATTTTTCCTACATGCGCAGATCATGTCCTCTAGTCCTTTGTAAAAGCCTAGGGACAAAAAGCTCATCTGCCAAGCTTTTATATTGCCCTCTGATGTATTTATACATGTTAATTAGATCTGCTCTAAGGTGTCTTTTCTCTAGACTAAATAAGTCCAGTTTATCCAATCTTTCTTGGTGAAACCTTCCATCCCTCGTATCAATTTTGTTGCTTGTCTGCACCTGCTCTAAAACTGCAATATCTTTCCTGTAATACGGTGCCTAGAATGGAATTCCATATTCCAAATGTGGCCTTACTAGAGAGTTAAAAGGACAATATTATGCTAGCATCTCGAGTTTTTAATTCCCTTTTTATGCATCCCAAAATGTTATTAGCTAAGCTGCAGCGGCTTGGCATTGAAGCATCGAGCTTCTCGGACTTGATGGCATCCTGTCCTTGCACAGACAGGAGCGGGGCAGAGAACTCCCAGGAGGTCACGCAAGAAGTCTGGTGGAGGACATTGGAAGGGCGTAACAATAGACCCAGCAAGGGATACTGCCGCAGGGGGGCCCAGAATACACAGTGGGCCCTGTCCTGAGAGACTGACAACTAAGGCCAAGCAGAAAAAAAAACATTCTGCTCTCAGCACAATTGTTCTAATGACTGCATCTGCTCAGCCACTGATAACAAATCATACAAAGTTTTGTAGACAAAGATGTGTGCAGTGGGAGGTGGCCCCGTACAAAGTTTTGCAGGGGGGCCCAGTGATTTTTAGTTACGCCCCTGCATGGGAAGCCTCTGGAAGATCCAGAGCCTTTCCTCTACCAAGGTACACCAAGCCAGGTCCAGCACCACTTCTTAAAACATCCACTTTATTAGAAAAAGATTAAAAAACTGGATACAAAAAATAACAGAACATAGCTGTAGTGTGGCCACACTACAGCTACAGTATGTTCTGTTATTTTTTGTATCCAGTTTTGTAATCTTTTTCTAATAAAGTGGACGTTTTAAGAAGTGGTGCTGGACCTGGCTTGGTGGATGTTGGTGAACCCTGGTGGTACACAGGGTTAGTCCTTTGCACACTTCAGCCCAGTCATTTGAGAGCGGCTCTCTCTTGCTGTGGTGACTCTACCAAGGTAGACAGGAAAGCCAGATTTGACAGGAATGCCAGACTCAAAAACATTTGATCTTTTGAATGATTTTTCAGGGTCTATGGCTAAAAGGCAACTGGTACTGCTTATAAGGAAATAAATATGGCAGCCTCCATATATCACTTCAGGTTCCCTTTAAGTTGTAACATCCAAATATAAAGAGGGGCTCTGCTCATTAATTGTAAAGCATGGTTCCATAAATTATATTTTCTACCATCTCTAGCTACCCTAAGTAGCCAAACAGTGCACTTCACACCTTCAGAATCCATACTCACTTCTTGGGGTCAACTATGGAGGGGGGGGGGGGGTCATATGAACCCAGCCTCCAAATAGGTATCAAAAACACTGTAGGAGGCGCCCTTGTATCTTATAATAACTTATCATCAACAATTTGGTAAGTGTGGTGTGTCTTACCTGTTATGAAGGCACGTACACACAAAAGTCATAAAATTGGATTTAATTGCAGCACGTGGGGGCTGACTTACTGTAATTTATTATAGTAGTAGTTTTTTGGGAGCAGCAACCGGACAAGGCCGAGTGGAGACGGTACTTCTCCACATGTTTGGATAGTGGTTGCCATAATAGCAACCCAGACTTGTGAGTATAATAATTATTATTTTTTAACCAATTATCTCACACAACGATAATACACGATATTGGGCTCCCGGTGTCCCTGTGCTTTTTACCTCTTCTAGTCCTCCAGCCTCCAAATAGACAGCCATAATCATCCAAGCCACTTTGGCCCCGGGCGCTCTAGCCTGGCTTCCTTCAACTCGCCCCCTTTGCTGCATTCCCAAAACCCTGCACCCAATGGCATAGCAATAGGGGATGCAGAGGTTGCGACCACACTGGGGCCCTTGGGCCAGAGGGACCTCCCTCATTCATCTTAGCTTTTTATTGGTGATATGTTTGGTATGAACACCTCTATATGTGCATTGAATAGTGATAATTCTTTACAAGCTGTTTCCTTACTCTGATTACACTTCTTTGACACTGCAGCTGTCCTTGGTAGGTTTTGGGGCTTCATATCAATAGAGTTCTTGGGGCCCCATGTAAAACTCGCACCGGGGTGCCAAGCTCCTCAGTTACACCACTGCCTGCACCAATCCAACATTGCTGTGGCCCTCACCATGTCCTGTGTTGTTGCCACGCCCCATTAATCAGTGTGTGAAGAATCAATGTTCCCCAACCCTGTCCTCAAGGCCCACCAACAGTGCATGTTTTGTGGAAATCCACAGAGGTTGTTAATCAGCTCTGCTGAGACACTAATTACCTCACCTGTGAATGTTTGTGGTTTTCTGCAAAACATGTACTGTTGGTGGGCCTTGAGGACAGGGTTGGGGAACTCTGCTCCAACTGATGGCAAGGAAAAGGTAGAAGCATACATATAAAAAAAACTTGGGGAATGGAGATAGCCGCTGATAGAATATTGGTAAAATTAACATCAGTCTAATAATGGGCAGTGGTAATTTTACAGATATTTTACTATAGCTGAGCCTAACCATATTCTTACGCGAGTCCTCATTCTAACCCTAACTAAACCCCTCCCAATGCCTAGCCCTAACCTCACCACCACCACCACCGCAAACCCAGTGGATATCTTCTATTTATTGGGCACCAACTGCAATCCCACAGTGCCCAAACTGTCCAATGCATTGTAGTCCTCCTCTGGCAGACAGCTGTCTGCACTGTCATTGCACTGGCCTGAAAGGGAATGACAGCAAATGCATCTTTGGATCACACCCTTTAGCTCTCATTGACACTTCTCAGTACAGATGGCCGTGTTATTGGTATGCAAAGCCCCTGATCACACGCCACCTGCGCTGCCGTGCATTGCGCTACTGATCTCATTCACTGCTGCTGCACTTTGCCTAAAAATGCGTGCAGCAGTTCGATAGTCTGAACATCAACATCAATTTTATGTTGCGCTAAGGTATCCTTTAAACTTTAAAGGAAACATAGATCAAATAATGCTGCCCTATGATATACTTACCTGGGGCTTCCTCCAGCCGCTTGCAGCCGACAGGTCCCTCGCAGCATCTCTGCGCGCAGCTGCCGGCCCAGGATCCCTGCTGGTTCAGAGGCTGACCTCGAGGTCGTCTCTAGTGCCCCTGCACCCCTGTCAATCAAGCCCACGTTGTCCATGGTGTACTGCGCAGGCGCAGAATTACTGCTCCTGCTCTGTACATTGCGGACAACGTGGACTTGACTGACAACCTTGCTCCCGCAGTAGAGGAGGTCGGCCTCTGCACCAGCAGGGACCCCGGGCCAGCAGCTGAGAGTGAAGATGCTGGCAGCAAGGGGCTGGAGGAAGCCCGGGTAAGTATATGATGGTGCAGCATTATTTGATTGATGACTCCTTTAATGCCATTCTCCATTCTGAGATGAGCAAAATGTGTTGTCATCTAGGCAGAGCAGGTGAAAAATGTTTCCCTCATCTGACCTCAGTACTGATGACAAAGAACTCCTCCCACTCCTGAAACAATAATTGATTCAACAGAAAAGAATGTTGGGCCAATAAAAAAAGACATTCATTTCTCACAAGTGATCCTGTTCTTGCCTGGGCAGGCTACGTAGCTTTGGCATGGCGTTTGTTTGACAATGTAATCAGAGTGAATAACACATGTACAGGAGTTTTGCCTGGTACACGATGCAGTTTCATGTCAGATAGATGGGTCGAATCGATTATCTCCAATAGATTTTATGATCGTTTTTCTCATTGACTTTCCATTCACTTCTATACAAAATCAGAAAACGATCGGAAATCAGATCGGCCTTGTCAAAATAATCGTTTCTACCTGTCTATCTCGTGGGAAATTGTATGGTGTGTACCAGGAGTAATGCTGGGTACACACGTTATGTTTTTCCGTACGATAGATGCATCCGATTGATAAATTCCGTCATGTCCGATATTACTCCCGATCGTTTTACCGCTCGATTTCTCATAGAAGTGAATGGAAAAAGATAAGAAAAACCAGCGGAAGATAAGTGAATCGATCGCAGAATCGAGTGCAGAATAGAGTGGAAAAATCGATTGGGTGGAAAATCGAGTGGAAAAACGTATCATGTGTATTAGGCTATCACTAGCCTTTCATTCTGTGATTGCTGCAATTGAATGTCCCTGGATGTCTTGAAAGACACTTGTATATTCTCCTTTCATGCATATTTGTTGCAAAAGAGGATATCAAAACTTAACTTTTATTATTTGCTAAAAACAGTCAGCCTGAATATGTAGGACACATGCTTTTAAAACAAGTCTGGAGTAAAAATATAAATAAGGAGGCCTCAGAACCTTCCTAAGGAGAGGCAAGGTTCTGAGGCCTATAGAGTCTTCCCATTCTCCTCACGGTCCCCGTGTTCCAGCACTGGCTCCCCGGTTCAAATCTCCCGCTGCGGGAGGCTTCAGAAGTCTTCGGGGCTCCTAAAGACGGGCTTCTCTGCACTGCGCACGTGCATGCGGGAGCCTTCAGAAGTCTTCGGGGCTCCTGAAGACTGGCTGCTCTGTACTGCGCACGTAGCTCGTGCATGCGGGAGGCTTCAGAAGTCTTCGGGGCTCCTGAAGACGGGCTGCTCTGTACTGCGCACGTAGCTCGTGCATGCGGGAGGCTTCAAAAGTCTTCGGGGCTCCTGAAGACGGGCTGCTCTGCACTGCGCACGTGCTCGTGCATGCGGGAGGCTTCAGAAGTCTTCGGGGCTCCTGAAGATGGGCTGCTCTGTACTGCGCACGTAGCTCGTGCATGCGGGAGGCTTCAGAAGTCTTCGGGGCTCCTGAAGATGGGCTGCTCTGTACTGCGCACGTAGCTCTTGCATGCGGGAGGCTTCAGAAGTCTTCGGGGCTCCTGAAGATGGGCTGCTCTGTACTGCGCACGTAGCTCGTGCATGCGGGAGGCTTCAGAAGTCTTCGGGGCTCCTGAAGACGGGCTGCTCTGCACTGCACACGTAGCTCGTGCATGCGGGAGGCTTCAGAAGTCTTCGGGGCTCCTGAAGACGGGCTGCTCTGCACTGCGCACATGCTCGTGCATGCGCAGTACGAAGAAGCCCGTCTTCAGAAGCATGAGTGCTTCCGAAAACTTCCGAAGCACAGTCAAGGCAGAAGAGAGCAGTCTAGGACCCATTGGTCGTAGACTGCTAACGGGGGAGCCAGCGGGGGAACGCAGGGACTGTGAGAAGAATGGGAAAGCTCCATAGGGCCCAGAGCCTTCCCTCTCCTTAGGTGCTGCTTTTTGTTTTTAATTTCCCTTCAGACTCCCTTTAAAGTGTAATGGTTAAGGGCTCTTCCTCTGACACAGGAGACCTGGGTTCAAATCTCCTAATTCCTATTCAGTAAGAAGGCCTTGAGCAAGACTCCCTAACACTGCCATTGCCTAATCAGCATGCCCTAGTGGCTCCAGCTCAAGCGCATAGAGTCCACCAAGAGAAATGCGCGATGTGACTTGTCTAAATTGCACTCTGGGGGAGGGTAGAGTTTGAAACACTGTATTGGGCAGTTGCTATTCTGACACACCAGGGATTTCCCTCTAGCCCAGACTAGAATAATGCATATATATATGTATATATATATATATATATATATATATATATATATATATATATATACACACATATACATACATCACTACACCAAAACCCAACATGTTTCACCCCATATAAATAGGGGCTTTGTCAGGTGTACATATAACGAAGTCTGTCTATATAGCTGTTAAGCTATAGCGCTATATTTTTTGTTTTCTTAAAGAATGTTGCATTGTTTTGTATAGCGTGTTGAGCACCTATGCACTTTGTTATATGTACCCCTGATGAAGTCCCTATTTTGGAGGTCAATTGGCCCGAAAACTCGCCTGGTGTATGGCCACCTTCACAGTTTGTTGTCCGGAAGGTGTTTTAGATACAATGAATGTCAATTATATTTGCAGAAAGCAAGATGGCCGCCCTCACAACACAGAGATTATGCATATTGCACTTCTGTCCAGCAAGGTTAGACAACAGCAAGCTCTAGCAAAACAATTTCATTTATGTATGTAGAACATGGCAGAGTGGGGATCAGCTGAAAGAAAGTTTGGTACAGATTTACTATCAGTAGTGCGCACTCTATAGGCCCCATTTACACTAGCAAGGTAAACCTGCGTTGCGTTGCCCTACTTTACCACAAGGGGCTGCAAAAACAATAAAAGTCTATGGAATCCTTCACACTTATTGCGGTCCCCTGCGGTGCACCAGAAGTATACAATCCAACGCAAGGGCAATAGCACATTACTGTTTAACGTGCGGTGCTTGGGGTAATGGAAGTTTATGGGCAACGCACTATGGGCTCAATTCAAGAAGCTGTGATAAATGATATCACGGCCGTGATATGCTTAGCGCGTGGGTTAGATATCATTTATCACGGCTTTGTGAACCAAGCCCTATGTGTAAACGTCGGAGCGCAGTGCATCGCAGCGCATGCGTGGACCAATGAGGATCACAGTGAAGTACTTCCTGCCCAGTAGGGGGTACTTCACTGAGCGTAGGGGGGAGGAGGGGGGAGGGCGGCACTATACATGTGACCCTTTGCACGTGCTAACGTGTTGCATGTGCTAACGTGGGTGTGAGAGTTTGCATGCGTAAAGTTTCGCGCAAAGTACCGTGAACTGCACTGACTTCATGTGATAATGATAGCACGCGAAGTCAGTGCAGATCACGCGAGTGCAATGTAAAACATTGATGTTTACTGTATATACTTCATTATGCGGCGTGCGTAAGACTTTGCGCGTGCCGCTTAACAGTACCGCACATGTTAATGTAACCACCATTCATCATAATTACATTAACATACTCTATTTTACTGTGTGGGCGAAGCTCCATTGATTTCAAGGCTTTGCACGTGCAAACTAGGGTGCTAAGCAGTTGCAAACTACTTAGCACCCTAGTTTGCACGTGCAAAGCTTTTAGGCGTGATAACTGAGTTATTACACTTTTGTGAATCTAGCCCATATTGTTAACATCCTGTGCTTTCAAGTGAGCTTATCTGCCATGGCAGTCAGCTGACACAGGGAGAGATCAAATTACAACTTGTGATTAGACACAGATGAGGGGGAATGAAATAGGCTAAACTCTCTAAATACATACAGGGTGCATTTCTCTACGTTCTCCTTCTGTCCCGTGCAAGAGTTCAGGTCCACTTTAAAGGGATTAATGATCTCCCCAACTAATTTTCAACTAATTATTCTGAACATGTTGTCAACACATCCTAAGCAATGAGTTAATGCCTCGTACTGTGTTGCCGAGGTGTGCAGACCAAGACCCTCCCCAGGGGAGGTGACCTCCCCTCACATAACAGCTGCTAAGGTTCATTAACTTAAACCATCATGAAACAAAAATCCTTTTAAGATCGTTCAACTTCTTTAAAGGGCTGGAGAGGGGGGAGAAGAAAAAAAAAAAGAAAAGAAAAAAAAAAAAAAAGAAACCGACCTATAAACTGGTAGCCTGGCCAGCAGGGTATGGAGTAGCTTAGGGCACTATGGGTGGCGATGGATGATATATAGGAAACAGATGGACTTTCCTTGTTGATTGCGCCTAGGCCTTGCCTTTACTGCCAAATTACATAGGCAATGTGCAGTAATTAAATAACAATAATTGTACATGATGGCAGGAACTTTAGGACAAATAAAAGCAGGACCGGTTTGCAGCCGCACTGTAAAGAAGGCAAGACCTCTTATCCCAGAATCCCGATCTGCTCCTCAGGAGAGGACAGAGGAGGCCTCCAGTGCTTAATGGTTTAAGAGGCCTCCGCTGTGAAAGCATGCTAGAAGTCTGGTTCTCCCATTAAGCCATGAATTGCTGGTTTGATTGCAGAGTGTAAACTTCACCATAGGGTGCCCTGCAGAGGCCAGTGCAGACTGAAGAGGAGAGGTCAAAGGGGTCAACAACTGCTGAAGGATACGGCCATAAAAGAAGGAAATTTAGGTCTTGAAGATTGTTGTGGGAATTATTATTATTCTCTTATTATTCCACACGTGTCCGGCAGATCTCAACAGAACTGCAGGAACGTCCAAACGCATCATTACGTCAACGGTTGGTGATGATTCAAAAACCACCGGTATTCAGAAATGGGTTGGAAAAAAAAAGCACGGTATTTCATCGTCGCCAATGGTTCAGGAATGTGGAATTCCACAAGGCAGTTTTTCCGCTGAGTATTCCCCCGGGCCGAACAGGAAACTTGTAAGGGATTTCAGAATGTTAATGATTGATATCTGTCAGCTTCGATTGATCAGATGTCGGGTAATCCCAAAAACATACAGATAAGTTAATTAGCTTCCCCCTATATCGGCCATAGACTACGATACATACACTACGCAATACATACATAGACATATGACTATGGTAGGGATTAGATTGTGAGCCCCTCTTAGGGACAGTTAAGTGACAAAACAATATACTCTGTACAGCTCTGCGGAAGATGTCTGCGTTATATAAATACCAAATAATAATAATGGTTTCTGAATATGATTAGATCTTTGAAAAGGTCTATCCATTCATCCTTGGTTGCAATCAGTTGCTGCAGGGGACAATAGGATCACTGTGACAGCGCGGGCACAAGGAGTCTGCCGGTAAGTTAAACTTAGTAGATCATTAGGGAGTCCCTGTGGCTGATATTATGGTGAAACCCTCCCACAGTGTGATGTCATGGCCATGGCCCCGATAGTTTTCTGTCTGTGAACCTCATTGCATTGTGGGAAATAACTGCTTTTTTCAAACTGCCAAGCAAGCAGTATCTCCCCGAACGTTCAGTACAGATCACCTGGCAGAACTAAAGATGTCACCCCCAGTGATACATTTCAGAATGTAAATCAGGGAGAGGAAAGATTTTACAGTGGGCAAAACACTGACTAAATAAATAATAAATAATAATTGAAATTTGTTTTCATTAATTACGCTATTTTCACTACAGTAGCTCTTTAAGTTGATACATGGCATGGTCTTCAACCTTGTTGTATGGTAAAAGAACTGCTAAGCACAGTTCGACCATCCTTCTAAATGAGAAGTTAAAGCAGAATATTTAAATCTAAATCTGCATAGACGTTCTTTTTTATACTCCACGTTTTACTTTGATAAATACATCATTCTCCTAACTAAAAAAAAAGCTTGAGCAGCCTCCTTTGGGAAATCATGTGACCTTGCACCTACCGTGACCTTGAGACAGCCCAGGGCTGCACCTGTATGACATAAGCCCGGTAACCTTACCTCCTTTTGTCTCTTGTCCTACAGCTCATATCACGTTACCTGTTATTCTGGCATCTGCAACATTGAGGTTCTCTTTTCCCAGGACAATGCACAAATGCAGAACACGCTATTTATTCCCAACACGTAGATCAATAAGCAAAAGAGATTGAGAATGGCGCATCAATATGTGCTACTCTGTGCATTAGGCAACATGCCGCTATTCCCACCATATGCCATAGGGGGCAGTCCAACAAGCATAATTAAACTGAATCCTGGAAGAAAACTAATACAGCAGAGTCTCCTATATGGAATTCAGGCAACCAGAAGTCTCAACCAACCGGCATGCCTAATGGATAACAGGGACTTTCATTTTGTGGGTCGCGGCTTAGCTTCCTATTGGAGGAAGCTAGAGGAGGCGGGGAGTGGCGGGGGGAGCCTGTTGATGGATTGACAAGCCACAGGTAAATAGCAGGATGGGGGGGGGGCTGGTGGCTGCAGCACAAAGACACAGAGGCATGTCATTGTGCACAGGACATGCCTCTGTGTCCTTATTAGAGTTTTTAAAATGGGGCCTCAAATTCTCTTTAAAGAACAGGCAACACCCATGATAACCTAGAAATAAAAAACACATATATAAGTAGATAAATACTACTTCTACTTACATAACAGATGTATTGTGCTATCCACGTAATGATTCCTGTGAATTTTATAAAGGAAAAGCAGAAAATCCTATTCTAAGCAGTGGCCATCTTGCCAAGCTAATGCTGACATCATATCCTCCCTGACTTGTTTTCCCCCCTCCTTTCTCTTGCTCAATGTGTATTCATTAGCTGCCCTCCTCCCAGAGTCTTCAGACACTCCCACTGAGGTGTATACTAGGAACTACACTGTCTTATCCTCCAATCACTGAGTCACCTCAGCATTGCTTGTAAGCACAAGTAATCAGAGGGTGTTTCTGATAAGCAGCTAGGCAGGGAAATAAATGGAAGAGGAGGAATATATTATAGATAAAAAGAACTCCCAGCATTCAACTCTTTGGCACTGTTTGGCACTAGGGTATATGCAGTATATACCGGTATACAGTAACAGTATATAATATGCAGGGTATATTGCAAGCCTGACTGAGGCAATAGACTTGGAATGGTATTATGTGTTTACAGGCATAAAATGAGCGTAGTTGTGAACCCCCAGGAGCTTACAATCAGAGTGTGACCACAGATTTTACTGTCAGTCTCTCCTCTTGAATAGGTCCCGTAGTAATGTTTAAAGTGATAAGTGTACAACAAACTTTAGTTCTGGTTTATGTCTGTTTTTGTTATTTCCTCCACTTCACCTCTGACAAGTCCAGAACTGGATTTCCTCTTCTGGGAGTTTCATTTTTTTTTCATATGCTGTAAGATAAATCAAAAATATTTAGAGGGAGAGGAAGGGTTCCTAGCATGGAATCTGCTACTCAAGTTACTGATGGTGTAGACTTTGCTAAACAGAGACAAATTAAATTGCTTCATAAAATGACAACATGTTCTCTCTGCGGTTTCATCCTGAGTTTTACTAACCAGATCTTGATTTTGCTGAAAAGTTGCAAAAAAATAAATAAATAAAAAATCAACTTATAACAGTGGGCTGAGGTTTCCTCCTAGTGGCCATGTTGTGTGATTGCAAGAAGAGAAAGGGGGTGTAGAGTGTTTTTAGTATTTCAGCTTAGTTCTTGTGTTTTGTACAAAAAAAAAATACATTTACATTTCCTTTACTTGTAAGAATATACAAATATTTAAAAGAACTGTTACCTTTTTAAAACTCTAACTAGCAGTTTGATTTTGTGAACAGAAAGAGAGCTTCAGTTACATATATTTGGGATGATCTCATTATCATAAACTTGAAGCGGATCCGAGATGAAAAACTAACTATAACAAGTAACTTGTCTATATATCTTATCTAAAGTTTAGATAGTTTACACAGCATATCTAGCTGCAAACTGCTTCAAAAGTTGAAGATTATTTATTCCTGTGATACAATGAGGGCAGCCATGTTCTGTTTGTCACATTGTCACAGGCTGAGGGCTGGAGATGCTATCAGCTTGCCTGTGTGTAAATTCAGTCCCCTCTCCTCCTCCTCTCTGTCTCTGAAATCAATGGCTAGTAACCTCTTCCTCCTCCTGCCCAGACTGAGCTCCCATAAGCCCTTGCTACAGTGCCAAGGCACTGTGAAAAGCTGAGGGCGAGGCTTATTTAGTTTATAGGGAATTAGAGTATTAAAACAAAATTCCTGTTTGTGGCAGTAATATGACAAAATGTGGAAAACTTCAAGGAGGCCGAATACTTTTGCAACCCACTGTATACAATGAATTTAGGGCTATTCCTCTAAATAAGCTGCTAACGTTTACAACATTACAGATAGTGGTGAAAAATTGTCACACTGCACTCATAAAGAAATACATACCTCCCAACTCTTTGAGATAAGAAAGAGGAACACTTAAAGTGAACCAGAGATGAAGCACCCTCATGTATTTCACCATATATATCAGTGGGAACATTAGAGAAAACACCTACCTGCTCTCCGTTTCATTATTTACTGTTCAGATTGCTTCTTATCAGCCCTGATAAAATCCCAGACTGAGCATTGAGTCTGGCTTTGTTCGGGAATCTTTATAGCTGAGTCTGTCTTCTGTGCTCTCTTTTCAATCCCAAGCCTGCCCCCTTGTGGCTCTCCTCAGGAATCATTATAGCTGAGTCATTATAGCAAAGCCAGACTGAATGCTCAGTCGGGGATTTTATCTGGGCTGATAAGAAGCAATCTGAACAGTAAATAGCGAAACAGAGAGCAGGGGAGGTGTTTTCTCTAATGTTTCCACTGATATATATGGTAAAATACATGTGGATGCTTCGTCTCTGGTTCACTTTAAGCCACACCCCTAACACACCCCTAGTTATGCATACCATAAAGATTTTTTTTTTAAGGAAAAATAGGTTGTTTAATTCTGGGAATACACGATGAGTTTTTTCGGCAGATTTACTAGCCCATCAATTTTCCAATCGATTTCCATTCACTTCTATGAGAAAATCGATCAGAAAAACAATCGAAATCAGATTGGACCTGTCGGAAATTATCTATCGAGCCACATTCTTCCTTTCTATCCTGGTTCATTTTCCTTCATATTAACATGTGAAAATAAGAAATATATCTATTTAAAGGATGGGAATAAAGTTTAGAGTCTATAAAACACATTTATCAGTAGAAAAATACATATATTAATATAGATCTATACATCAGTCCTGAAAGAGGAACAAATGAGGGAGAAAGGGGGCCAGAGGGACAGGGCTCCCAAAGAGGGACTGTCCCTCCAAAAGAGAGGGAGCTATGCAGAAACATAAGACTGATACACTTACAAATGTCATTCATAAAAAATAATATATACATCATTTCTGTTTTGTGCTGTAGGTAAAATATTAAGATTAGTTTTGCTTTAATTTCACTTTTCTTTTTTTAGATGTAGAGAAATGACTAGGTTTTTTTTAGCCATGCCCATGTGGTTTGTTCATTTTTTACACAAAACATGTTAAGTTTAAAAAAAACTAAAAATAAAAGTTTATATTATTTATTCATTTGTTTGTGTGCCTAGAATAGCAGAGAAGCCATATGGGGGGAGTGGAGGAAAGCACAAAACACTAGAGAACTGAATAGGGGAGGGAGAACCACTAGACACCAGGGAACTGTATAGGGGTTGAAGAGGGGCATTAGACAACAGGGAACTTTATAAGGGAGGAAGATGACCAGTAGACATTGTGGTTGGCCCGTGACTAGGTCTCACGTAGGTAGGCGGGTGCACTGTGAACAGGTAGGTAGGTAGGTATATGCAGTACTGGGTATTACAATGTGCACCTGTCACAGACAGGTAGCGGACAGGCACAGTAACTTCAAATGAAGAAAGTGCAATTTTACCATCGCAATAAACAGATTTCTAACATTACTAATGCAATCCTCAGGCTTGGAGACTAATACTTGAGCTTTATTACTCCCTGTAGATCAGAGATGTCAAACGCAAAGTGGGTTGAAATTGTACACTGGGACCTAGTCGTGGGCCAATCTCAATTGGTCATCTTCCTCCCTCATAAAGTTCCCAGTTGTCTAATGCCCCTCTTCAACCCCTATACAGTTCCCTGGTGTCTAGTGGTTCTTCCTCCCCTATTCAGTTCCCTAGTGTTTAGTGCCTTCCCCCACTTCCCCCATATGGATTTCCTGGTGTTCTAGGACTTCACCTCCAATATAGCTTCCCTGGTGGTCTAGAGTGGGCCAAACATAATGCAAAGTGGGGAAACCACTTGAGGAGGGCCAAATTTAATGGCTCTGAGGGCCAGATTCGGCCCACGGGCCAGAGTTTGACATGTATAGTGTAGATGAATTATATCTTTACCAAACTAAAGTAAAATTAGCACTTCTTATAACTTTTTATAGGTTTATTG
Source organism: Hyperolius riggenbachi (assembly GCF_040937935.1). Classification (NCBI taxonomy): domain Eukaryota; kingdom Metazoa; phylum Chordata; class Amphibia; order Anura; family Hyperoliidae; genus Hyperolius; species Hyperolius riggenbachi. The sequence continues at coordinate 260,524,849 of NC_090654.1, read as the reverse complement.
TTTAATAAGCAAAACAACAGGTGAAGCAGTAAACAAGTATCACATTTTCATGAGAAATATCTAATTTTCCTGATTAAAATAAAATTAAATTCGTTGAAAAAAACTATTTTACAGTGTAAATTACATGCATATAACAGAAATCATTTAAAAAAATAATTATCGCAAATATTTTCTGTTTTAAAGAGACACTGAAGCGAAAAAAAAAATATGATATAATGAATTGGTTGTGTACTATGAATAATTACTAGAAGATTAGCAGCAAAGAAAATATTCTCATACTTTTATTTTCAGGTATATAGTGTTTTTTCTAACATTGCATCATTCTCTAATATGTGCAGATTACACAACACTCAGCATTCAAAATGATTCTTTCAGAGCAGTCTGTGAAGTAATGAACTCTCCTCTAGCAGAGGAAAAGTAAACAGTTCAATTACAGTTGAGATAATAAAAGTCAGATAACAGCCCTCTCCATGACTAACTTAGTCGGAGAGCTTAATAGCTTTTTTGCATAGAGATAACAACTGGAGTTTCTCAACTCTTCCTGTACTGGAAACAATTAGACTGATGTATCTGATCTTAATGTTTTATTTCTTAGCTGTACTACACATACAAATCATAATATCATATTTTTTTTTTCGCTTCATTGTCTCTTTAAGAAGGCAAACTATATTCAGCATTGCTTTTTAGTAGGTGGGTGGGCTTTTAAAGGGAAGGTTCAGGGAGGGGTTGAAAAAAATAAAAATATATATCCACTTACCTGGGGCTTCCTCCAGCCCGTGGCAGGCAGGAGGTGCCCTCGCCGCCGCTCCGCAGGCTCCCGGTGGTCTCCGGTGGCCGACCCGACCTGGCCAGGCCGGCTGCCAAGTCGGGCTCTTCTGCGCTCCAACGACGGACTCTTCTGCGTCCCACGCAGGCGCGCTGACGTCATTGGACGTCCTCCGGGCTTTACTACGCAGGCGCAGAACTACTGCACCTGCGCAGTACAGCCCAGAGGACGTCCGATGACGTCAGCGCGCCCCCGTGAGGCGCAGATTGGAGCGCAGAAGAGCCCGACCTGGCAGCCGGGCCTGGCCAGGTCGGGTCGGCCATCGATTAACGACCGGAAGCCTCTGGAGCGGCGGCGAGGGCACCTCCTGCCTGCAACGGGCTGGAGGAAGCCCCAGGTAAGTGGATATGGATTTTTATTTTTTTCAACCCCTCCCTGAACCTTCCCTTTAAGCCTCTTTTAGTCCCCTATAGTTGTTCTGGGTCACCCCGAGCTATCTGGGTATTCTGTAAAAAAGAAAACACAATCCATAGTATAATCTGAGATGATTACTCGAGCTGATAATTCTATAGGTGGCCACTAAAGATACAATTTCCTGAACGATCTTTTATGATTGATTCTTCGCATGAACAATTGGAAAAAATAGTTTGGGAGCACTAATGGACAAAAAACACTTATCCAATTAGATGAATGAAATCAATTTAAATTTCGGGTCGATTTTATTAATCTAATCGGATTGGTTAGAAGATTTTTGTCCATTAGTGGTCCCAAACTATCATTTCCGATCGTTCATTATTATTATTATTATTATTTATTGTATTTATAAAGCGCCAACATATTACGCAGCGCTGGACAATAAATATATACAATGATACAAGGATGACATACATAGGGTTATACACATAGAACAAAGGATCGTTCGTAAATGATAGTTTATGAAATTGTATCATTAGTGGCCACTAGCCACCTTATGTAAAAATGGGTCATCCTGAACAAAGATCATATAACCTGTTCTGGGGTTAAAATGAAATAAAATTCAACCAAATCTAGTAAACCAAATAAAAATTCACCCAAAACACTGTCCAACACAGTGTTTTGTTGCCATCTAGAGGGTGAAATAAAATCCTGCATGCTTCAGCTCAAATACTAATTGGCTATGTTTTACTGCCATCTAGTGGCTGAAATAATGCCATGCAGCTTGTTTATGTTATGTAGCTAAGTTTCAATTTACTAATAAGAAAAATATAATTGAATTGGTGCAATTTAATAATGTATTTTTTACACATAAACATTTTCTTTGCTAGAAAAACATTTTTAAAAAGTACTTTTTGCAGCAGGATTTATAACACTAAGGCCTGAAACCCACTACAAAACACTATCGCTAATCGCAATCACTAGCGTTTTGTATGAGCGGTTTGTAAGCGATTTCATGAGCGTTTTCGGGAGCAATTTTAAAAAGTGTCATTAATTTGCCAGCGGTTGTGTAGCGATTAGTGATTACTGTTTTTAATTCTGATTGGTCCTTTCAATTCATATTCATTTTGTTACAGTGTGCAGTAATGTAAAAACGCTTGCAAAATCGCTCAGTGTAGGTTTTGATGAGCGATTATGCCAGCGTTTATATACTTTACATTCCAGAAACGCTAACACTAATCGCTAACGCTCAAAAATGCTGCATGTCCTGAGTTTTGCGATTTCGTAATCGCTCCAGTGGAATTTGGCCAATCCATTAACATTAGCTGAGCGTTTAGGGAAATCGCCAGTGGTTTGAATCGCTCCCTAAATGCTCAGAAAATCCCTCTAGTCGGTTCCAGTCCTTAGGAGGATAGGACAAAGATTCAGACTGGGTGCACACATAGCAGAGCATGAAAGGTCACGCTTTCTGTCTTGTGTGTCATTTTTTGTTTGCGTTTTTAGTGCGTTTGCGTTTTTTTTCTGCATATTTGTTTTTCTAGCATTTTGCATGCATTTTTATGCATTTGTGGTTTGCATACACAAAACGTATGAAAATACATTGCGTTCCCATTGACTTTCATTATGTGCTTTTTTGAATAACATGCAACAAAACCAGCGTTTTTAAAAAAAACGCACGCATACAAAACGCATATACGTTTTTTCATGCAGCCCATAGACTTCCATTAGCGGCAAATACGCAGCGTTTTTTGCAACACTTACATTTCTGCTAAGTGTGCACCAAGGCTCAATGGCTCTGCTATACAGGTGAAACTAGAAAATTAGTTTAACCAGTTCGGCCTATCTGGACGAGCTTCCTTGTCCAGATAGGCACTGCTGCTGCCGCCGCATGGTGCGCACGATTGAGCGCGCCCCTGCGCGCGCTCCCGCTGCCCGCCACTAGCCCCCCGATCAGTGAATGGGAATATAATTCCTATTCACCGATCTAACTTACCGACGCTTTCTCTCCAGAGAGCTCGGTATTTCTGCCCCCAGGAAACTTCTCCCTGTTCTTTAGTTCCTGGATGCGAGATCGTTCACATCCAGGACTTTTTTTACTGTGGCCATCTTGTGGCCAAATAGTAAACTGCACGCACATACATTTTTAGTTAAAGAATTCTATTATTTTACACTTAAAATTAGCAGTTTCCCTCCCACACCAAAAATTACCCACATACATTTTTAATTAAAGAAAAATATATAAAAAAATACAATAAAAATAAAACAAAAACAACATAAATAGTTACCCAAGGGTCTGAACTTTTTAAATATGCATGTCAAGAGAGTATGTTATTATATTATTTTAAATTATAAGCTTATAAATAGTGATGGACACAAATTGAAGAAATGCACCTTTATTTCTAAATAAAATATCGGCACCATAAATTGTGATAGGGACATAATTTAAAGGGTGAAATAACCGGGACAGATGGGCAAATAAAATACATGAGTTTTAATTACAGTAGCATATATTGATTTCAAACTATAATGGCCAAAAACTAAGAAATAATGAATTTTTTTAATTTCTTTCTTCAGCTTCCTGTTAAAATGGATTTAGCAAAAAATAATTCTTAGCAAAATGTACTGCCCAAAGAAAGCCTAATTAGTGGTGGAAAAAACAAGATATAGATCAATTAATTGTGATAAGTAGCAATAAAGTTATTGGCGAATTAATGGGAGGTGACCGTTGCTCGGATGCATGAGGTTTTCGACACTGCGGTGCTGAACCGGTTAAAGGGACTCCGAGCAGTGCAGAAACTATGGAAAGATGCATACCATTTTGAAGCTCTCTTTCTCCTCTTTCCAACGACACATAAACCGCCGCCCTACGCCTTTTAGTTTTCGTTATTTTTGCGATCAAAATCGTGGCGGCTGCGATTTCGATCGTGAAAATAGCGAAAACTAAAAGGCGTAGGGTGGCGGTTTATATATCGTTGGAAAGAGGAGAGAGAGAGTTTCAAAATGGTATGCATCTTTCCATAGTTTCTGCACTGCTCGGAGTCCCTTTAAATATTATGGGCGTGTTAACTGTTAAGTCCATTTATTTCAGTAATTTAACTTAAAAGGTGAAACGTATATATACTGTATCTATAATAGACTCATTACATGCAAAGCGAGATATTTCAAGCCTTTATCGGTTATAATGCTGATGATATGGCTTACAGCTTATGAGAACCCCAAAATCAAAATCGCAGACCATTAGAATATTGTGAGAAGGGTGAATATTCTAGGCTCAAAGTGTCAGGCTCTAATCAGCTAATTCATCCAAAACACCTGCAAAGGATTCATATTTTATATATTAGTTTCACACACAATATTCTAATTTTTCGAGGTTCACCTGTAATTTCTAAGAGCCTGTTAAAAGAGTCATACCTGTGTGACAGCTATGCAGGGGTGTAGCAATAGGGGGCAGGGACGGATCTAGGGGGGGGCGAGAGGGTATCTTGCCCCAGGCGCAGTTTGTTGAATTGTTTAAAAGGCGGCAAAATGAATGGCAGTTTAGGCGCCAAAACCTGACCTTTAGGCGCCAAAACCTGACCTTGCCCCAGGCGCAACTTGGTCTTGCTCCATCCCTGATAGGGGGTGCAGAGGTAGCGATCGCATCAGGGCCCTTGGGCCAGAGGGGCCTCGAAGGGCCCTCCCTCAACTACAGTATTAGCTCTTTACTAGCCGTCCCGCGTCGTAGCATACGCCGCATCTTCTATCTATCTATCTAATAGAGTACGTGCCTCAACCTTGAAGCAAGAATGAATAAAGGTGGGTACACACATCAGATAAAAGTCTTTGGAAAAATCAAAGATCACAGACCAATTTTACCCCCTTCCATGTAGTATGAGAGCCACACCTACACAGTCTATTCTATTGAGCTGCACTCCCCATCAGATAGAAATATTTGCAAGATGATGCACACAAAGATGCTGCACACATGCAACAGATCAGTATCTGCAAAAGATCCGTTCCTGCAAAAGATCAGTACCTACAAAATACATTCATAGTCTATATTTCCATGCGGATTATTGTGGACATTTTTCCGCATAAGGGCATAAGCATCCGCATACAATGAATTTTCGATGCTGGTCGAAAACGCAAATATTTCTGAAGATTTTCGTGAAAATTCTCCAAAAAACAGGATTTTCGATGCGAAAATGACTTAGGCGAAAATTCGCAAGCAACACTGCTACATGCTACATTAGCACTATCCAGGAGCGCCACAGGGAGGATTCCCAATGCCCCCTTTTTATACAACCGGAGGGACCGCGGGGTCCCAGGCTCTCTCACTGCCTGGGAACCACAGCGACACCCCGGAGGGGGAGACTAGGTGCCGCAGGCGACTCTTCCCCCCCCCCCCAAGCGTGGCCAGCACCGGGGAGAGCCGTCTGCACCCACCTCCCAATATTAAAAACAGGCACTTACCTTAACGCCCATTGCGTTCTGCTACATGCGCATTAATTTTCTCATGGAAAGCATTTTTTGCAGTTTGTATCCTTTGGAGGCAGGTGGTGGACGGCTTGCTCCGATGGTGTGAGCCCTGGAGTGAGTTGTCTGCACCTGTCCTCCCCCCCTCTGGAGTGCTGTATGTGAGCCAGCCCTGAGCTCTAAAGCTCGGGGTGACCCATGCTTCACTCCTTTCTCATGTAGTGCCCGCAAGTTAATGCGTATGTAGCAGAACGCAATGGACGTTAAGGTAAGTGCCTGTTTTTAATATTGGGAGGTGGGTGTGGACAGCTCTCCCCAACGCTGGCCACGCTTGTGGGGGGGGGGTGTCGCTGTGGTTCCCAGGCAGTGAGAGAGCCTGGGACCCTGTGGTCCCCCCGGTTGTATAAAAAGGGGGCATTGGGAATCCTCCCCGTGGCGCTCCTGGATAGAGCTAATGTAGCATGTAGCAGTGTTGCTTGCGAATTTTCGCCTCGAAAATCCAGTTTTTTCGTTTTTTGGCGAATTTTCACGAAAATCTTCAGAAATATTTGCGTTTTCGACCAGCATCGAAAATTCATTATATGCGGATGCTTATGCCCTTATGCGGAAAAATGTCCACAATAATCCGCATGGAAATTCAATCTATGCGGACGTTTATACGGAAAAATGCCCGCAATAATGCGCAAGAAACTTCTCTGAATGAGGGCGCTAATGCCCGTATGTGGAAAATGTCCGCAATCATACGCAAGTAATGCGAAAATGACTGGCATTAGGCGAAAATTAACGTGAAAAAATTAGATGGAAAATTTGCCTGTCAAAACAAAATTAGGCGAAAATTCGGTAAAAATGTATCGAAACAAATTTTTGCATTTTCGCTCATCACTGGCATGTAGAAGGGCGACCGCTTTGCGGTATTGGTTTTTTGACCCTGCATAGTTTGGCATGCAAAAGCAAATTTGCATGAGCATTGCCTCATGAATAGCCAATTAAGCCAGATTTGCAAAGCCAGATTTGCTAGGGTAGGCCTCTTTTCCACGGACAGTTGATAGGCAGTAAAATGCCTCTCAAACTCTTACAACTGCTTGCTGCTGCCTGGAAACTGCTTGCTGCTGCCTGGAAACTGCTTGCTGCTGCCTGGTAACAGCTTGCTGCTGCCTGGAAACTGCTTGTTGCTGCCTGGTATCTGCTCACTGCTGCCTGGTAACTGCTTGTTGCTGCATGATAACTGCTCACTGCTGCCTGGTAACTGCTTGCTGCTGCCTGGTAACTGATTGCTGCTGCCTGGTAACTGCTCGCTGCTGCCTGGTAACTGCTTGCTGAGCACACAGCTCAACAGTCCGTGGAAAAGAGGCCTTAAACTTGGTGTTTGAGCATGCATAAATTTTCTCATGCAAAGTACTTCTTCTTCTTGCTCGAAGGTTGAGGCACTTAGTCTATTATATATATAGATTGGTCCTCTGCTCATAATAATCACTTCTATAGATACTTTGAATATTGGTAATCAGTAACAAGCTGCTCCCCATCCCCTTCTTGCACCTCTGACACTGTAGTTGCCATTGGCAGGTTTTGGTGCCCGTATCAATTGTTATGTATAGAGTACTTGGGGGGCCCCAATGTAAAACTTGCATCTGGGCCCACTGCTCCTTAGCTACGCCACAGCAGCTATGCATGCAGTCAGCATGCAGCAAGGGTGGGCCTGTGTGAGTACACCCGTGGGCGTGCTCATGCCAGAAGAGTAGTGTGACCCCAACGAGCAGGAGGCTCCCAGCAAGCGGCGGAGGATGGGAGAACGCAGAGTGAAGCCTGTATATGATTCATAGGCTTCCCTCTTCTTAGGCTATGCTCACAGTGGAAGCTGCATTGCGATCCCTGTGAAAACAGAAACGCAACAGAACGAAAAAGTCGCACCACGGGTTATGTGACCACATACAGTGAAGAATACTGACAATGAAAAGTATACTTCACTGCCTCTGTCACTGCATGTGTTAGGCTTTAACGCAGTGCATGCACTATGAATGTTGCATAAACTTACAGTGTGACTTTCTGGGTTAGGATGCCCCCATAAAGTGGCAACACACCACTGTGAATGTAGCCTTAGGTAAGTATGAGTTTCCGAACCAGAGCTCCGACTGGGGTTCTCTTTAACCACTTCACCACTGAGGGGTTTTACCCCCTGACCACCAGAGCAATTTTCACCTTTCAGCGCTCCATCCATTCATTCGTCTATAACTTTATCATAAAGGTGCGTACACACATGCGACTATAGTCGTTTGTAACGATCGTTCCCCGATCTTTACCAACGACGATCGTTACAAAAAACGAACCAACGACTATTAAGGCAGACGACGAACGAGGCAAATCGCTACAAAACAAAGTTCTGTCTTGGCGGATTTTTACCACCGACGATCGTTAGCAAAAGTGGTACATCGTTGGAAACGATCGTTCGTACCAGGCTGGACATGCGTACTTCACTTTTTCTCCAAGGAACTTTACAATTTTATGCGCAGGCGCATTAAGTGCTTTTACGTGGTGTAACGTTCGTTCTAACGATGTGATCGTTACACACTTTTTACAACTAACTTTACTTCGGTCGTTCTTTCGTCAATTAAAAGTTCGTTCGTCGTCCTCAACGAACGATCGTTGTCGCATGTGTGTACGTAGCATAACTTATCACAATTAAACGAACTATATCTTGTTTTTTCCGCCACCAATTAGGCTTTCTTTAGGTGGGACATTATGCCAAGAATTATTTTATTCTAAATGTGTTTTAATGGGAAAATAGGAAAAATGTGGAAAAAAATTCATTATTTTTCAGTTTTCGGCCATTATAGTTTTTCAATAATGCATGCTACTGTAATTAAAACCAGTGAAATGTATTTGCCCTTTTGTCCCGGTTATAAAACCGTTTAAATTATGTCCCTATCACAATGTTTGGCGCCAATATTTTATTTGGAAATAAAGGTGCATTTTTTTCAGTTTTGCGTCCATCCCTAATTACAAGCCCATAGCTTATAAAGTAACAGTGTTGTACCCTCCTGACATAAATATTTAAAAAGTTCAGTCCCTAAGGTAACTATTTATGTATTTTTTTTTATTGTAAATTTTTTTTTTTTTTTTAATTACAAAAAAAAAATTGGGAGTGTGGGAGGTAATGAGTAAATTTTTTGAGTAAAAGTAATTTATTTGTATGTGAAAAATGTTTAGGGTGTAGTTTTACTATTTGGCCACAAGATGGCCACAGTAACTTTTTGCTTAATGCGACCTCCAAGCGTCCTTCCGGACTCTTGGAGGAAGTACTAGGAGGCTGGGTAAGTGTTTTTTTTTCACAATGATCGCGCTGCTCATCGGAGAGCAGCGGATCATTGCGGGGCTTAGATCAACGAACGGAAATGGATTTTCCCGTTCATTGATCTCTGGGCGAGCGGCGGGTGGCGTGTTTACGAGCGGGAGCGCGGGCAGCGGCGGGAGCGTGGAAAGTATGGATTTCTCCGTCCCTGGGAGTTAAAGGATGGAAAAAGGGATGGAGAAATCCGTACGGGCGGGGGTAAAGTGGTTAAAGGACAACTGAAGTGAGAGGTATATGAAGGCTGCCATATTTATTTCCCTTTAAACAATACCAGCTGCCTGGCAGTTCTGCTGAACCTTAGCCTCTAATATTTTTAGCCACAGCCCCTGAACAAGCATGCAGCAGCTCAGGTGTTTGTGAATTGGGACTGACGTTTGACTGGATTAGCTGCATGCTTGTTTCAGGTGTGTGAGTCTGATACTACTGCAGCCAAAGAGATCGGCAGGACTGCCAGGCAACTGGTATTGTTTAAAAGGAAATAAATATGGCAGCCGCCTTCTCCCTCTCAGTTCAGGTGTACTTTAAGATGGGCTATGAAAGGCCCCGTTCACATCTAAAAGCGCCAAACGGAGGCGCTTAGCGAGTGATTTTACAGCGATTAGCGCGGTAAAAATCCCTGGACACTTCCACGATTTCAGAGCTATCACAGTAGGCACTTTATAAGCACTGTGCCGCGATCGTTCCAGACTCGCCTCGAAAATGCTGCAGGTAACACGCTTGCGATTGGGGCTAATCTAAAACCGCCCAAGATCGGCGCCAGTCGCGGCAGTGAAAACACTGCCATAGGGTAACAAAGCACTAGCGCTTTAAAAAGTGCTAGCGCTTTCGCGGGAATCGCCTGCTAATTACTTAAGTGTGAATGAGCCTTACTTCTACCTAGATTATCAACTCTGCTACTCTGACTAAAGCACAGACTGAACTGCATGAGAAGTCTGCAGGCTATAGAATAAAGGTCTGCAGTACAGGAAGTGACTGGGACCTGGGCTCCTGTTCAGGTACATGATTAGAGAGAGTCATTTATTTGAAATCACCTAAGCAATGAGTTTCTGCAAAGATTATACCAGACAAGGGTTGGTGAGTCTGTATGTTTCATAAAATGTGACTACATGATTACTGTAAATTGTCTTCTATTGGGTGACACACGTTCAAAACCCTTGCCTGGGCCATATCAGATCATAGTGACAACTGCTAGAAGCTTGGTGGCATAGCAGTACAAATTGTTGGCAGTCTTGTTTTTAGTGTTAGGCTAGTTTACACTAGCGGTGCAACGCGATCAGGTGATCGCATAAAATTAGCCTTCAGTGATTTCTGCGGTAATCCCTTTTCTGGCTGAAAGCCAAGCAGAAAGTGAGACTCTCTAGCATTCATTTCCTGTGGCGGAAATACGAATTGCGCAGAATTGTATTGAAAAAATAAGCTTCCGTGCATGCATGCCGCTATAAAACCTGCTTTGCCATAGACTTACACAACTTCCGGGTCACCTTGCAAGCCGGCCACCAATGCGGGAATGCCCTAGCGTTAGCCATGCGATGAAAATACCGGTCAGGTATGAAAGGCCCCATAGACATTCATTGCTTTAGGTCCCGTTTCCACTTGTGCAGTGCGGAGTCGTCACGGAAGCCGTGTTAACAAATTAGCATGCGGATTGAGTGGACCCACCTCACTGCATATACCTAGCTGTCCTCGTGTTGAGTGAGTTTCTGGTGTGTGTACATGCCTGCTTAATCTTTCTGCCTGCACTGCGGGAGGTTGCAACAACAAAACAAAAGGCTTGTACATGTGCCCATTCCCCTTCGTGATCATTACCTTGCCGCGGTGAAGGGGCTTGCGTATCACAATGAAGCAATGACCGCCGGCTATATGAGTGTCTCGGGGAAGGGCACACCCAAGATAATAAGGTCGTTGCTTCATTGTGGTCAGACCAAATTTGATCAGCTGGACAGTCACTGTTGTTCTATCATAAAGCTACCACAGCCCGGCGACCATATGGGCTGGAAAACCGCCACGGCCTGCACTCTGCCCATGTTGCGCACCAGTCCAGCACAGCCGTCAGTGCATTACATAGTGAGTTTGGTGTGTCAGTGTGAAGCAGTACACTAATTACACTCCCTGATTGATGTATAGACATGCAAGATGTTTGAAAGCACTTTAGGCCTGCAATTTAGCATTCAATGTGATTTCTGCCCTTAAAACGCTGCTTTGTGTCAAATCTAGATTTTTCCCCGGGACTTTTGGCGTATATCAGGCTACACTCAGTCCTGGAGCCACTCCCCACCTTATATAAGGCAGGTTCCGCCGGCCATTACACTCACTTGTGTGTCTGCAAATAGTCAGAGTAGGGCGAGCTGCTGCACACTTTCTCCTAGGGAGAAATAGCACCCCTCAACAGCTCTTTTCAGAGCTAATCCTGTTCTTGTGATCTATTTGTTTTCTTCTGTGTGTCAAGCTGACACTTGTGTTGCATAGACAGCCTTGACAATTCATACTGTGTGTGTGCCACTGCCAGCAGCCCAGCACATTCAGTGACTACCTGTGTGTGTGTGATAGGGAGCTGCACATTGTAATACCCAGTACTGCATATACCTAGTACATGTTGTGTTTAGGTAACCCACCTCATCACTGCATATACCTACCTTTGTGTTCAGTGAACCCACCTCACTGCATATACCTAGCTGTTGTGTTGAGTGAACCCACCCTGACTGCATCTAACTACCTTTTGTGTTGAGTGAACCCACCTCACTGCATCTAACTACCTTTTGTGTTGAGTGAACCCACCTCACTGCATATACCTAGTACCTGTTGTGTTTAGGTAACCCACCTCATCACTGCATATACCTACCTTTGTGTTCATTGAACCCACCTCACTGCATCTAACTAGCTGTTGTGTTGAGTGAACCCACCTCACTGCATATACCTAGCTGTTGTGTTGAGTGAACCCAGCTCACTGCATATACCTAGCTGTTGTGTTGAGTGAACCCACCTCACTGCATATACCTAGCTGTTGTGTTGAGTGAACCAACCTCACTGCATATACCTAGCTGTTGTGTTGAGTGAACCCACCTCACTGCATATACCTAGCTGATGTTTGAGTGAACCCACCTCACTGCATATACCTAGCTGTTGTGTTGAGTGAACCCACCTCACTGCATATACCTAACTGATGTTTGAGTGAACCCACCTCACTGCATATACCTAGCTGTTGTGTTGAGTGAACCCACCTCACTGCATATACCTAGCTGTTGTGTTGAGTGAACCCACCTCACTGCATATACCTAGCTGTTGTGTTGAGTGGACCCACCTCACTGCATATACCTAGCTGTTGTGTTGAGTGGACCCACCTCACTGCATATACCTAGCTGTCCTGTTGAGTGAGTTTCTGGTGCGTGTACATGCCTGTTTAATTTTTCTGGCTGCACTGCGGGCGGCCGCAACAACAGAACAAAAGGCATGTACATGTGCCCATTCCCCTTCGTGATCATTACCTTGCCGCTGTAAAGGGGCTTGCGTATCACAATGAAGCAATGACCGACGGCTATATGAGTGTCTCGGGTGGGGGTGGCACACCAAAGATAATAAGGTTGTTGCTTCATTGTGATCAGACCAAATTTGATCAGCTGGACAGTCACTGTTGTTCTATCATTGAGCTACCACAGCCCGGCGACCATATGGGCTGGAAAACCGCCACGGCTTGCACTCTGATCATGTTGCGCACCAGTCCAGCACGGCCGTCACTACGCAAACAGCTGCTTGCGGTGCGTTACACAGTGAGTTTGGTCTGTCAGTGTGAAGCAGTACACTAAATACACTCCCTGATTGATGTATACACATGCAAGATGTTTGAAAGCACTTTAGGCCTGCAATTTAGCATTCAATGTGATTTCTGCCCTTAAAACGCTGCTTTGTGTCAAATCTAGATTTTTCCCCGGGACTTTTGGCGTGTATCCCACTCCACCATGCCCCCCTCCAGGTGTTAGACCCCTTGAAACATGATTTCCATCACTTTTCTGGCCAGCATGAGTGTTTCCAGTTTTCAAAGTTCGCCTCCCCATTGAAGTCTATTGCGGTTCGCGTAAGTTCGCGCGAACCTTCCACGGAAGTTCGTGAACCGAAAATCGGAGGTTCGCGACATCTCTACCAAAGAGAACAAAGATAGGGACACCAAGAGCCAAATATAGTGTAGTATGTACTGGTAATATGGGATGAAGTTGGTAGAGTAAATACAAATATAATCACAAAGCAGGATTACCTCAAAGGCAACCACTGTAATAGCAGGTGGGGAGATTAGACCTGATCCCACTCAGGATTAAGAAATCACTCTCCGTATATTAGGAAAAAAGGGGATGACACCCCTCCACCAAGGATGGACTTTGCTAACTGTTAGCACGCTTGTGAAAAGCCCCCCTTTACGCCTAAACTCAGTTTAGGTGTGATAAAATCAACTCGCGCGCAAAGTCCCCCATGCGACCTTATAGGTGCATCGGATGCGACGTTAAAGTTGCATCACAGTGCAACGTTTCGCGCGCACCACGCTGTGCGCGCGCATAGTTTTGCACGTGGGACTTTGCGTGCAATCTTATAGTCAAAACTGTGCTAACCTACTTAGCACCCTGCTTATCACGCCCAAAGGTGCTAAGTAGGTTAGCATGGCTTTGTGAATCAAGCCCTATGTTTCCAAGTCATTACTAAGCATGTGCAAGCAGTCCAACGCAGCTAATGTATAACGCACAGCATGCAATACTTTCACTTAACGTGCAGCGTTAGTCACCAACGCAACGTGTGCACTGTGAATAGGGCATTGATTTTTCATTGTAGTGAGTTATTCTGCGTTAAGTGTTGTTTTAACGTGCGACTTTAACATCGCACTGTGAAAGAGGCCTAAATGCCTTTCTTCAAGCATTTTTTCCTAAGATCGTACAATGATAGGCCACGGGTAGGGAAAAATCACAGCTTCAGACTAGAAAACTCTTACCTGACCCCCCAAAAATAATAAATATTACTGCAACCACATCTGCTTTCACATTGCACCTACATTTCACCTGAGTGTCAAATGGGCATAAATACATGGGGCTAGAAAAAAATCTGTCCCTGTGTTGTGTTCCTACACCTGGCCTGTAGATGGCACTGTTATACTTGTTTATTGCATAAGATTATCTATACTGTTGTGGTTCGTTGGTTCCTGTTCTGCTTTGGTAAGGAACATGGAAAGGAGACACTGTTTATGTAGAAAGCTGGTGCATCCTGTAAATCAGGGGTCTCAAACTCGCGGCCCGCGGGCCATTTGCGGCCCGCGATACAATATTTTGTGGCCCCAAGGCCCCAGAGCTTGTAGGGGCCCCCAGTGGCTACAAGAGGAAAAAAAATTTTTTCAAATCGGCCTTATAGTTTTTGAGAAAATCGATTTTAAAGTTGCAAAGGAAAAAAATACACATTTAAAAACCCGCCGACTTTAATGGTTAATAGCAAATCCACCTTAAATGCTAGAAACCCTAAATTTGCAGGATATGTTAAGGAGATCATTAGGAATAAGAGGAAAAAACAATTTTTCAAAAAGACCTTATAGTTTTTGAGAAAATCGATTTTAAAGTTTCGAAGGAAAATAGTATACTTTTAAATGCGGTAAATGTCACTTTTAGTAGCAAGCCTAACGGTAGTGTAATTTTACATGTATCAAAAGAAAGAGCAATACATTTCCTGACAGAGTTTCCAGGGGGTCCATACGCAGCCGCAGCGCTTTGGCCAGGTATCGCTATACAGCCGTAATATGGCTGTATGAAGATTCCTGGCATTTTTTCCTATTTTCCCAATTTTTTTTTTTATGTTTAGAGTGGGCGGGCAGAGGCGGCGATCCGCCGCGATTGACGTCAGGAGGGGCAGAGCTGAAGCTGAAAGCTCTGCCCCTTCCAGGAAATGCCGGCGGATTGCCCCCGGGGCAATTTGGGGGCTCTGCAGCCCTCGTTTTGCGGCGGGGACACGTGAACTCCCTTATGCGGCCCAGCCTCATCCTGACTTTGCCTCCTGCGGCCCCCGGGTAAATTGAGTTTGAGACCCCTGCTGTAAATAAACCTACTGTAGTTTCAGTTATCCTTCCTCCATGACTACTGAACACAACACTCTGGAATGGGGCTTTAAACATAGAGGTTAATTTTTATTCAAAGGTGCCTGCCCAACGCAAATTGCCGTCATTACGTCACAGGTGGTGAATGCAAACTTCTTAGGCTGTATCTGGGCTCTGCTGTGCTTAGAGACTGGGTTCCTTGGCTCATCCAAGTTATTATACTTTCAATTACTGTATTTTTAACCACTTCCGGATTCTCGGAGCGTATATACACGCCCCTGAATCCAGAAGTGTATACCATGGAAACGTTCCATGTCAGTTCCCGGAGGGTGTCTCCGTGAACACCCTGCGAGCCGATCGGCGGCTCGTAGGGTAAATGTAAACACACGGGGAAGATCTTCCCCGGTGTTTACATGTATACGGCGCTGCTGCGCAGCAGCGCCGTAGAGGAGATCGGCGATCCCCGGCCTCTGATTGGCCGGGGATCACCGGCATCTGATAGGCTAAAGCCTATCCCATCAGGCGCAGGACGGATTTCCGTCCTGCGCCGCTCACAGGGGGAGGGAGAGGGAGGGAAGGGGAAGGAGGCCAGGAAGCGCTGCGGAGGGGGGCTTTGAAGAGCCCCCCCCCCGCAAGCGCAAGCAGCCGGCGGCGATCAGACCCCCCCAGCAGGACATCCCCCTAGTGGGGAAAAAAGGGGGGAAGTCTGATCGCCCTGGCTGCTAGCTAATCTGTGCTGTGGGCTGGAGAGCCCACGCTGCACAGATCAGCATAAAATTTCATGGTGTGGAAGTGGTTAAAGAAACTCTGTATATAAAAAAAAAAATACTCCCCTGGGCAGGAGCCTTTAGGCTTAGCCAGTACATGCCATTGCCTAGAGTGCCATTGGTGCTGGGGCGCCATGTTGCTGGATTAAGCCCCACCCCCAGACTAAGCCCCACCCCAGGGATGTTCTATTACTTGCTTCTGCTGCATCTGTAAGTTGCAGGCAGCTGCCGCTGTGTCCCTCAGTGCCTCTGTCGCTCTGTGCTTTCACATTACATGGATTTTCTGGTGAAACACTGCCCGCATTGCGTATTTTCTTTAACAAATCAATTTTATTGCATTGCGTATTTTCTGGTGAAATGCTGTTGAATTTACATGTATTTTCTGGTGATACACTGCCGCAATAAGTGTAATTTCTGGTGAAATGCTGCCGCATTACGATTATTTTCTGGTGAAACGCTTCCGCATTATGTGTATGTTCAGGTGAAACACTGCCGTATTACGATTATTTTCTGGTGAAACGCTGCCGTATTGCAATTATTTTCTAGTGAAACATTGCCGCATTATGATTATTCTCATGGGGGGGTTGGGGGGCGCGCCGCCTTGGGCGCCACAGGTTTTCTCACCTGGAGTGACAAAATAGCTAGAGGCGTCCCTGCCCCTGGGGGTACTTACCTCGGGAGGGGAAGCCTCATTGTCCCAATGAGGCTTCCCTCATCCATGTAGCTGCAGGCAATCCAGCGCTGGCCCGAAGCGTCCCCCGAAGCGTCCCGCAATTCTCCCCCGACAAGCCTGACAAGGGATGATTTATTCACCTCGCCTTGATCACGCGGGGATGCAGTAGCCGAGCCCAATCGTATCCGCTCTACTGCGGAGGTGCAAAAGGACTCGCACTTGCGTAGTAGAGCGGATCGACCGGGTTCGCCTATTTCCGCCTTACTCGTACAAAAAAAAAGCCACCAGTACGCCTGCGCTGGATCGCAGAGAGGTAAATATTTACATCTCTGCACTTCGGGGAACCCGGGCAGGCTAACGAAGCAACGAAGGAGGACGGGAGAAACCTCATTAGGATCCAGAGGCTTCCCCCTCCCGAGGGGAGTATCCCCCAGAGGGGTATTTTTTTATTAGGTTTGGAACCCACTACAAAGCGCTATCGCTAATCGCAATTGCAAGTGTTTTAAATGAGCGTTTTGTAAGCAATTTCATGAGCGTTTTCTGGCGATTTTGGTAGCAATTTAAATAAGTGTAAGTGTTTTGCCAGCGATTGTGTACTGATTAGCGTTTTTAATTCTGATTGGTCCTTTCAATTAATTTTCATTTTTTACAGTGTGCAGTAATTTAAAATTGCTAGAAAAATCGCATGTAGGTTTTGACAAGCAATTATGCCAGCATTTATATACTTTACATTGCAGAAATGCGAAACGCTAAAAATGCTGCATGTCCTGCATTTGGCTCCAGTGGAATTTGGCCCATCCATTAACATTAGCTGAGCGTTTAGGGAAATCGCTAGCATTTTGAAAACCTTCCTAAATGCTCACAAAATCGCTCTAGTGGGTTCCAGCCCTTAGGGCCTGTTCACACTTATAATCGCAAAACGCCGCGCGGGAGTGATTTTCCCGCGATTAACGCGGAAAAATCACTTGACACTGTGGCGGTTTTGGAGGGATCGCGATTAGCGTTTTGGAGGGATCACAATCGCTAATCGTGGAACGCTTGTCGCCGGCAAACCGCTGCATACAGGTGAGAACGGGCCCTTACAGGATTTCTTTAACATTTAGAGGAAACCTGTAATGAAAAAAACCTCCCCTGGGGAGTACTCACCTCGGGTGGGGGAAGCCTCCGGATCCTATTGAGGCTTCCCCCATCCTCGTTGGTTCCACGGCGGCGGAGATAAAGCTCCCCAAACAGCGGGGAAGTAAATATTTACCTTCCCGGCTCCAGCGCAGAATCACTGATCTTTCTGTGAGGTAAGTGCTTGCTTCACTGTGTGGAAACCCCACAAGTACCTTGTTGTTCCTGATCTACCAATAAATGTCTGTTGTAGGGAGGAGATTTTACCAGCTATCAACTGTCCGCTTCTACTCAGTTGCCGCAGACCTAGACCCCAATACATCTAAAATGTTAAAGCCAAGGCATAAATAACAACTGCCCCATGTACCAACCCATGTGTTCACCAGGGTTACATCCATTCAGGGCCATTTTAGGCATAGGCAAACCAGGCAGATGCCTGAGGTGACAACTGTAAGAGGGCACCACAGAACTAGTCTTGTACTTTATGGAATTCTTATAGTCAGCTGCTAGTTAAATTAAGAAGGGGGTGAATTGTAATTTTAACACCTAATTAGACACTGCTGAGTCGATTGTTGGATTTCCAGGACAGTATTCTAACCTGTAAAAACCCAGGCTGTACATAATCAAGGTAAGTCATTTTCACATTGAAAATACCATCTTCGATCTCAAAGAAAATTTTTGTGAAAATACATTGTATTTTCGCAATATGATGAAAATTAGCGAAAAAGCAAAAAATCCTTAGTTTAACCAAAAAGAAACATGCTTATTTTTACTGTGAAATTTTGCAAAAACCATTTATTTTAGCATGAAAATTTTCAATACAGCCACAAAATTATTTTTGTTAGTAGTTTTGCTCGAAAGTCCAATTTAATATTCTTTTCACGAATGTTAATGCAAAAAGAATATTGGCGTTTTCGCTCATCACTGATACACACTCCCTCAAAACCATTATAGGAGAGTTTTGTTATACGGGTTCAGTGAGATTGGGCCAGTGACACGTATATGGCCTGGTAGTAATTTGTGTTTCCATTACAAACTTTTTTTGAGAAACAACATTATTTTTATGTAAACTTTCTTACTGGTGCCCACAAAACTAGTTGATGTAATTTATGATCTTCCTGTTCACGAAATTAAGGTAAGGAGATAAAAGGTGCCTTGCCTGGGTCGCCAATGGCCAGAAACAGCCCTGCATCTATTAGGTGGAAACATTTGCTGTCAGAACTAATGCATTTTTGCCAACAAAAATATCAACTGACAACCATATTTAACCACTTCCGGATTCTCGGTGCGTATATGTACGCCCCTGAATCCTGAAGTGTATTCCATGGAAACGGCCGCTCGTATGAGCGGCCGTTCCATGTCAGTTCACGGAGGGTGTCTCCGTGAACACCCTGCGAGCCGATCTGCGGCTCGCAGGGTAAATGTAAACACACGGGGAAGATCTTCCCCGGTGTTTACATGTATACGGCGCTGCTACGCAGCAGCGCCGTAGAGGAGATCGGTGATCCCCGGCCTCTGATTGGCCGGGGATCGCCGGCATCTGATAGGCTAAAGCTAGAGTGACCAGACGTCCCGGATTGCCCGGGACACGTCCCGGATTCGGGGTCCGCTGTCCCAGGCTTAATGAGGTCCCGGGAAACGTCCCGCTTTCAGCAGCGGGACGTCCCGGCCTCGGGACTCTGGCCACTCTCTCCTCAATGAACTGGCAGCGGCGTCTATAGACGCTGTGCCAGTTCATTGCCCGCAGCCCCGCTCCAGCCTCCTCTTCCGGTGTCTGTTTCCGACACCGGCAGGCGAGCAGGGCTACGGCAAGATGGCTGCCGAAGCCCTGTACTGGAGACCTATTTGTGTCACTAGTACAGGGCTTCGGGCGCCATCTTGCCGTAGCCCTGTCAGCGCGGGAGAGAAGAGCAGGAGGAGGAAGACGGTCCCGGGACGGAGCAGCGCGCCAGAGGCCGGACACTTCTGCCAGGTGAGTAAATGCTTTCTTTTCCAGGTGAAATGTTTGCCCGCATTGTTTCTTTTCCAGGTGAAATGTTTGCCCGCATTGTTTCTTTTCCAGGTGAAATGTTTGCCCGCATTGTTTCTTTTCCAGGTGAAATGTTTGCCCGCATTGTTTCTTTTCCAGGTGAAATGTTTGCCCGCATTGTTTCTTTTCCAGGTGAAATGTTTGCCCGCATTGTTTCTTTTCTGGCGAAATGTTTGCCCGCAGTGCGTTTCTTTTCTGGCGAAATGTTTGCCGCATTGCGTTTCTTTTCTGGTGAAATGTTTGGCCGCAGTGCGTTTCTTTTCTGGTGAAATGTTTGCCCGCAGTGCGTTTCTTTTCTGGCGAAATGTTTGCCCGCATTGCGTTTCTTTTCTGGCGAAATGTTTGCCCGCAGTGCGTTTCTTTTCTGGCGAAATGTTTGCCCACATTGCGTTTCTTTTCTGGTGAAATGTTTGGCCGCAGTGCGTTTCTTTTCTGGTGAAATGTTTGCCCGCAGTGCGTTTCTTTTCTGGTGAAATGTTTGGCCGCAGTGCGTTTCTTTTCTGGTGAAATGTTTGCCCGCAGTGCGTTTATTTTGTACTGACATGTCGCCCGCATTGCATTTATTTTATACTGACATGTTGCCTATTGCGTTTATTTTCTGGTGTCCGGGGTAACTGTTACTGCATTTATTATTTAATGGTCATAGATGGCTATGTTTGCTGCTTTGTGGTTACGGTATACTATTAGCATCACACAGTTTCTGCACACCCATGATACAAAGTCTCGTTTGTCCACATCATGGCGTAAACACTGCTTTCTTATGCCTCGCTGTTACATCATTACGTTAGCTCCGCCCATACAATGTCATGGCCACGCCCATTTTTTCGGCGCCCCCCTCCCCCAGTCTTCGCCGCTGCGTGCTCCTCACTCCTTCCCACTTTTCGCCGCGGCGCGCTACGCGCGCCGCCCCCCCCCCACGCCCCCCCCTCCCCCGTCCCAGGTTGGACCCACAAAAATATGGTCACTCTACTAAAGCCTATCCCATCAGGCGCAGGACGGAAATCCGTCCTGCGCCGCTCACAGGGGGAGGGAGAGGGAGGGAAGGGGAAGGAGGCCAGGAAGCGCTGCGGTGGGGGGTTTTGAAGAGCCCCCCCCGCAAGCGCAAGCAGCCGGCGGCGATCAGACCCCCCCAGCAGGACATCCCCCTAGTGGGGAAAAAAGGGGGGAAGTCTGATCGGCCTGGCTGCAACCTGATCTATGCTGTGGGCTGGAGAGCCCACGCAGCACAGATCAGGACAAAATTTCATGGTATAGAAGTGGTTAATGGAAACGGGGCCTAGTGCATCCTGGAGTTCTCTTTTCAATACACTAACAACAACCATTGGTTTCTAATTTCCCTTTAATGGTAGATGCACATTTCCATCTGAGGACTGTGAAAGGCCTGAAATATAACCTTCCCCCAGTGTAAACTCTTTTAGAAACACTATGCTGTGTGGCTTCCTAAGATGATCAGCCAAGAACCACAGAGGAAACAAACATTTTGTTTTTCAAACAGGACTGTTCTTAGTGAGACTCCGGGCACTGAGTGTACGACACATGAATCTGTTCTTTTATGTGTTTATGTTGTATTTATACTGGAGCATCCCAGTTTCTGCTTAATCTTTGCAGTGGGCCGGGGATGATGTTATAATATAAACAATCTTAACTTAAACAGGATTATTTTTTTAATAAACAGTACAGGGCGGGAGAGGATAAATCAAATTAAAACAAGCACAGTGACCTGCGCTGAATGCTTAAATAAACAAATCACTTGTCTTCTAGTTCCTCATTTGTTTCTGTTAAAAAAAACAAAAAACTTCAGGCCGTTGCACAAAGCCCCCGGGGACACTCGAAAGGACTGTTATAAATGATTCAAGTGTATGGCGTGACAGAAGGATATATGCTCAGTGTCAGTGATAAATTATAAGGTGCTTAAAGGGGGTTGTAACATCAAAACATTAAAAAATTACTTAAAAATAGTTAGTGCCCGTATATGTAAACCACTGTTTTTTAAAATAGGTCCCTAAATGTCCCCTTGGCCTGTGTACCTTTGCCGAACTGTGCCGTGCCAGCAAGATTGTGGGAAGTCTTTTTTTTTAGTTACAGTAAAAAGCTTATCTCAAAATGCAAATAACAGAAACTTCCCATTCTAGATAAAATAAGGACACTATGACCAGAAGATAATTGAAACCGATACGCAAAAACGGTGCAGGAAATTTGGGCGCACCAGGTGCTGCCATAGGCCATAATGTGAATTACGGATATAGCGTCGCTCAGACAGTAATTTGGATGCCATCAAAAGACAATAGGCAAAAGGCAACAGCTGGCAGCCGAATTTTCCCTGAGTTCATGGAGAGCGAATAGAAATTAAAGAGGAACTGTAACGGCAAAACGTCCCCTGGGGGGTACTCACCTCGGGTGGGGGAAGCCTCAGGATCCTGATGAGGCTTCCCACGCCGTCCTCTGTCCCACGGGGGTCTCGCTGCAGCCCTCTGTACAGCCGTGACGTAATATTTACCTTCCTGGCTCCTGCGCAGGCGCTCTGACGGCTGTCGGCTCCGAAGTAGGCGGAAATACCCGATCGCCGTCGGGTCTGCTCTACTGCGCAGGCGCAAGTCTCCGGCGCCTGCGCAGTAGAGCGCACCCGACGGAGATCGGGTATTTCCGTCTATTTCCGAGCCTAAAGCAGCCACAGCGTCCTCGCTGGAGCCAGCAAAGGTAAATATTAAAATTACAGTCGGGCCTGTCGCCGGCTGTTCAGAGGGCTGCAGCGAGACCCCCGTGGGACGCAGGACAGCGTGGGAAGCCTCATTAGGATCCGGAGGCTTCCCCCACCCGAGGTGAGTACCCCCCAGGGGATCTTTTCGAAGTTACAGAGTCTCTTTAACGCCACCGGGATGTTTACAGGAGCAGGGTGAGCTATTTTTCGGCTTTGCCCTGCACCCAAATTTCCCAGTGCCTTAATTATATGCATTCAATTGAATCCCCCCTCCCTTTGAAGAGTTTACACAGCGATGTAAACCTGATATTTAGGTGATGTTTGCTGGTGGAGGGACAGAAATCTGTAAAACAATCAGTAAAGTAACACTGAGCTGGGTTAAAATACAAAAAAAAAAAAAAAAAGAAGAAGAAGAAAAAGAAAAGGGCAGAAGTGATGTCACTTTTGGCATCACAGAGAAACAGTAAAAATGGAAACCAGCAGAAATATTATTTTCTTTTTTCATATCTCATTTCTTTTAAATCTAACAGTGAACACTAAAAACAGCAGGATATGTATGCTACATAAATTTTTCTTATTGAATAATTATTTTTTATTTTTTTCAGTTAATATGGAGTTTCATCACACTTTAACTGGTTTTAAACATGTGATTTTAAATGATTTAAATGCTTACTTCTGTAGAAAGAAGCTTAGATGCTTCAGAAGCTTCTCCAATCCACCTGGAGCCCACGGCTGGTCATCGGTAACCTCTTCTTCTTTATGGCCGTGCTCCCGTCCGTGAACAAATGCGGTCGCATTGAGGAGCCGCACCTGCACAGTGGCTTGGCTTCCCTCTACATGGGAAAGTGATGTTACAAAGGTACAAGTTCGCTTTAACCCTACTGAAGATCTGCTGGAGATAAAATTGCACAGTGGTCTGACTCTTCCAGCAGCTATTATCTTGACATTGCAGAAGCTCGTCAAAACACTGCCAAAGTGAATGCATGCCGTAACCAAAGGTGGTCCTTTGAAATATTTGGGGTTTTCACCTTTTTTTTTTTTGGACAGGCAGTTAATTTTTGTATGATTTTTTTATTAAATCATTTCATGGGACTATGCTGAAGACAGTTAGTAACAATGAGGGACTTTAACCAAGGATTGAACTTCATCCCAGTCAGTAGCTGATACCCCCTTTCCCACGAGAAATCTTTACCTTTTCTTGAATAGATCATCAGGGGGTTCTGTATGGCTGATATGGTGGTGAAACCCCTCCCACAGTGTGATGTCATGACCATGGTCTTGACAGTTTCCTGTCTGTGAACCTCGTTGCATTCTGGGAAATAACAGCTTTTTTTTAACTGCCAAGCAAGCAATACCTCCTTCTGTGCTTAGAACTCTCAGTAACAAACATTCTGCACAGATCACCTGGAAGAACTAAAGATGCCACCACCAGCGATACATTTCAGAGAGAGGAAAGATTTTACAATGGGCAAATGCTGACTAAATAATCCATAAATGAATATTGTACTCAATAAGAAATTGTATTCTTTATGTTATTTTCACTACAGTTGCTCTTTAATTGAAGAATGTCAAAATCCTGCGCTATTAAACATTCACTGTTTTCCCAGAAGGAAGCTTCTTCTAAAAATGATGCACAAGTAAAGGGGCCCATACACTAGTCGATTTCAGCCATCGATCAATCGATTCTATAGAATCGATCTATCAGAAATCGATTCTATCAAATTCCCCATTCGATCGATTTGTGGCCGATTTCAATTGATTTCGATTGATTTGATCTATCTGACAGGATGGAAAATCTAGGTCGATGGGCTGCTGGCAGCAGATCAATGGCCCATAGAATTGCATTGGATCTAATATTGCAATATGCATTTAGATCAATTTTTCAGAATGAAATCTATTGGAAATCTGTTCCTAGTGTGTGGCACACATCAGATAGATTCCTGTCAGATTGGACTTGACAGGCATCTGCCAGAATACTATCTGATGGTCAAATCTGCTGCAAATCTATAAGTGTATGGCCACCTTTAGGCTGTAAACAGTTTGGTGAAGATAAGCAGACTAAAGGTGGTCACACACGATACAATAAAATGATCCGATTTCATGGCAATTCGATAAAAACGATCGGATCTGCCGAAAAAAATCGAAAGCTTTTTTTTCATTCGACTGAAAAAAATCAGATCGGATTTCCCGTTTTCTTCGTTTTTTTCCTTCAATCTTTCTAAAGATTGTATGGTGTGTGTTGATTGTCAATTTATTAATATACACACCCTAGCAATTTTCTCTGAGTTTCCAATCATTCTTATCATAAATGGGCAAAGATTGAACATACGTGTGCGATACATTGGTCATATTTTTGAAATGTTACAATCAGTCAGAAAAATTGATTGCAATTCTTAAATTGAACAGATATTTAAAAAATTGTATGGTGTGTGGCCACCTTTAGAACATGGATTCCTGGGACTGTGTCCTGTGGTCTGAGTGATGATACCAATATAAACGTATTTGGATCAGATGGTGTACGTGTCTGTGGTGGTGGCAACCAGGAGAGGAGTATAAAGACAAGTGTCTCTTGCCTACAGTGAAGCATGGTGGTGGGTGCGTCATGGTTTGGGGCAGCATGAGTGCTGCCTCTACTGGGGACTCCGGGAGCTGCACTTCATTGAGGGAACCATGAATGCCAGCATGTACTGTGACATACTGAAGCAGAGCAATATCCCCTGCCTTTGGAAACTGGGCCACAGGGGTGGACTCACTCTTGTGAGATACTGTATATACAAAAAAAAAAAAAAACAGAAATTTGTAGCAGCCATTTGCACAAGGTGAGATTGCAATAATAATTACTAAGTGTTATCATAAGTAAGGAATTTACAGATCACCGCCTGGATATAAACAGCTTCCCTTGTATACATGGCTGTAATCTCCTCTGCATTTCCTTGCTGGTCATAACTTGCCCTTCTTAAATTATAGAGTGATTCCGTGATCTCTGCTGTATACATTACATGTACCACCGCAGTCCTGCCTGTGCATAACACTAATATAGTAACAGGGTAAACAGTTACGGGATGGAAAACGAGAACCTTTAGGGTTTTTGTAGTAAGGCCTAAAAGAATGTAAAAACGCCCTGCTGGAAAACTCCCTGAAAGATGCAATACTGCCTTTTTAAAGCAAAAAATATTTATTTTAATTATTTATTAATTTTTGCCTCCACATGAGCAAAAAGAAACACAGATACTCTATGCCGTCCTCGTTTAAAGAGACACCATAATGACATACTGTAGTAGAATGCAGTAAATGATTCAGGATACAACTTTTACAGTAATGTTCTTGAAAGACTTCCTATATCTATATATTGCTGTATAATGATATGTAGCCCCTCCCTCCCAGTGATGCTTAGCCTAGGCTATATCACATAGCCTTCTTCCCCAGAGCAGTCTGGGAGATCAGGTGTTGTTTCTGATCACTTCGGAACAAAAACATTCCCCTGTGATGCTCCTTGCAAGCAAAGAGGTTGCCACCTGTGTCAAATTCAATTCTGTCATTACTTTTCTTTCAGCTTAACAAGGCTCAGGCCTAGTGCACCCCAGAGCGGTTCGGTTGCGTTTTTAGGAACACCTGCGGCTGAGGAAACGCTTGGGTAATGTATTTCAATGGGCTGGTGCACACCAGAGTGGATCGGTTTTAGCTGAAACGCAAACTCCCGGGCTGCAGCATTTTTTGGATTTCGGAGGCGTTTCTGCCTTCAATGTTAAGTACAGGAAAAACGCAAAACGCTTGATAAAACGCCAGATCAGAGCAGTTTTCCAGGCGTTATTGTTACAGTAGCTATTCAGAAACAGCTTTACTGTAACAATATCTGTAATCTGTTACACAAAAACGCTACCAAAAACGCTTCACTTTAAGTAAAAAACGCTACACAAAACCGCAAAACGCTAGCAAAACGCTCCATTATAATAAGAAACAACGCTTCAATAACTGCTAGCGTTTTGTGGATCTGCTAGCGGTTTTTGGTGTGCACAAGGCCAGAGAGTGGATTCTAATTAGGCCATTAAATTGAAAATAAAAAATATGAGACTCATTTCCATGTTACTGATGTTCTATTTATCATCCGTACTACATATAGAATTAATTATCTCATACATTTATTTTCACTTCAGGTTCATTAAAGTGTGCCTCCCACAGACCCAGACTGACGCGACTGAACCAGTTACTGAGGCTGATTGCGGCTGAACGGGAGACCGCAGGAGGACGGCGAGGGACTCAGACCTGATTATGGGGCTGGAGGAAGCCGCGGGTAAGCATCAAGTCTTCCTATACTGACAGCTCTGGTTTACTTATGTATTAAAAACACTGGAAGGATGTAACATGTTAGTTTGTCAACACATCACTGTAAGACACAGCAGGTGCCTATCATTAATAAAAATAATAAAGAATATGAAAAAATGGCAGTTTTCAAATATCTGGGATGTACTATAACTGACCAAAATAAGGCTAGTCAAGAGATACAAGCACGTATAAGCTCTGGTAACAGCTAAATTCGTCTACAGCACCTTTCACGTCTCCCATCTAAGGCTGGATTCATACTTTTAGTGCTCCTAGGCCAACTTTCTTGTTCTTCCCCTTCCCAGCGCCGCCACCTCTCACCTTGCAGCCTCCACCTCCATATGCAGCAACTTCTCTTCCATGTCCAGCCGCCCCTTTAGCTGAAGCTGCCCAGGGCCTGGGCCACTGTGACCTTTCAAAAAATGCAGTCAATGGGTAGTAAAGAGGCTATACCTTAAAGGGAACCTTAACTGTAAAAAAAAAAGAGTTTTACACACCTGGGGCATCTACCAGCCCCCTGCAGCCATCCTGTGCCCTCGCAGTCACTCATGGCTCCTCTGGTCCCCCGCTGCCAGCTAGTTTCTTTTTTTGCCGCCATGCGTACGTTTTTACGCATTCCCGCTGGTGTAGGAAGCTATTACAGACATCAACAAGTACATTTTTACACGTTACGGGTGCAATGCGTAAAATTTTATGCATTACACCCGTAACGCGTAAAATGTACTTGTTGATGTCTGCAATAGCTTCCTGCACCAGTGGGAAAGCGTAAAAACGTACACATGGCGGCTGGCCGACTCCCAGTCGGCAAAAAACGAAACTAGCTGGCAGTGGGGAACCAGAGGAGCAATGAGTGACTGCGAGGGCACAGGATGGCTGCAGGGGGTTGGTAGATGCCCCAGGTAAGTAAAACTTTTTTTTTTTTTTTTTTTTTTACAGTTAAG
This sequence comes from Hyperolius riggenbachi, assembly GCF_040937935.1. Taxonomy (NCBI): domain Eukaryota; kingdom Metazoa; phylum Chordata; class Amphibia; order Anura; family Hyperoliidae; genus Hyperolius; species Hyperolius riggenbachi. The sequence continues at coordinate 260,497,269 of NC_090654.1, read as the reverse complement.
GTTCCCTTAAGCTGTTATTCGTTCAGTTGTCCTCAATGGCAATGAAACCAGGGGTTACTTCTCACAGAGAAATAGAGGCTGATGCTTGTAAGGAATATAACGTTTTCGGAAAATGTCATGGACCTGTAAAGGACAATGATGCTTGGCAAATTCTAATTACTAATGAACGGTACCCCCCATATAAAGACCCCTTCCCTCCATTATAACACGTGTGAAATGTGGATGGTTGCATCAGATTGGCCTTTGGACACTCTTATTAACATAGGGTAGCCAAAAATGTGAACGGAAAACTACTTTGTGGCTAAGCATGCAGGAGATGGATTGATGAGGAAGTCTTGTGACGGCTTGGAGGAAATGGTTATACGCGACAAGACCAAGATCAAGACCGTTGACTCCCACCTCTCCTGTTCTTTTTAATTGAAATGAGTGTTGATAGGGGGTAGGAAGCTGTGTGTTGGTGGGAGGGGACTGGGCTGACCTATCAGTCAATGATCTCTTATTATGCTCTTTGGGAGGAAGCCTCAGGAATAGGGGTGGTGTCCTGACAGCTGGAAGCAAGAGTAGTGAGAAGAGATGAGTCCACACAGATGGCAATGATGTCACCATTTAGAAATATGGTAGGTTTGTATGCAGGCCTGTTTTCGGGACCTTTTTTGTTAGGTAGAGGCACAAAGTACTGTAGAGAGGCAAAAAGTAGAGTTCAGTCCAGTCAAGTTTCCTTTAGGCTGTTCCCAATGGGAATAAGGAGGTGTGGCTTGGGGGTCCGGCGGCATGTCTAGAAAGCCAGTGTACCGTGCAGGAATGAGGTGATGTCCCACTGCCTTCCTTCCTGGCTGCTACCCTTTCCAGGCTACCTATACTGGGGGCAATTATACTACCTATAGGGGGAGGGGGGGGGGGGGGGAGCGACAGCCTCACAAGTTTGCCTCAGGCGGCAAACAGTCTAGAACCGGCCCTGGGAGCAGAGGGGATATTTTGACTATAGTCTCTCTTTAAGCAGATAAGCTGACAACGTTTGAAGGAGTTTTGTAAAAGTCAAGTCATTACTGCACTGTGTCAGGATAATACATTTTCCCTGGAAATTGATGAAATGCTATTGTCCCCTTGCCAAGTTGCCAGTTCACTCCTATTTTTGGCTGTTGTGACATCACACTGTGGGAGGGGTTTTACCACAATATCAGCCATTCAGAGCTCCCTGATGATCCGTTTGTGAAAAGGAAAAGATTTCTCATGGGAAAGGGGGTATCAGCTACTGACTGGGATGAAGTTCCAACCTTGGTTACGGTTTCCCTTTAAGTGACAAGACAATATATACTCTGTACAGTGCTGCAGAAGATGTCGGTGCTATATAAATACATAATAATAATATTCATGAGGTAGAAATCATAACATGTATGCTTGCTTTGGCCTCCTATGATAGTCTTTTTGGTTAGCATAGGTGGGAGGGGGGTCAAAGAAGGTCTCCTGTGCCCCTTGGCACAACTAGGTCCCAGGCGTGTGCCTCAGATGCCTTGTGCATGCTGCTGCTCTGGGCCAGTGTAGGGACTTGAGATGGGAAAACGCTGTGGAGAGGTGCTCTTTGTGATTTGCAGTAACCTGTTTGTAAGAGACAGGTGTGCCATTATATACATTTCCTTACAGGAACCGAGTATATCAGCCTGTGCACTCTTACTTCCTCTTTGTAGGCAGCATGTTCACTTTCTGTATGAAAACTAGACTCAATGTCTGTCTTATTTTCTCAATATTTTTTTTAAACAAAATTAGTCTGTGGTTCCTCAATTCCCTTCAATACTTAGAGACATACTTCTTACAGTAAAACTACCATTCACTCAGTGGCATAGCAATAGAGGATGCAGAGGATGCAACTGCACCAGGGCCCCTCCTTCATCCATCTTATTAGCTTTTTATTGGTGCTATGCTGGTAATGGACACCTCTATATGTGCATTGGATAGTCCCAGGGCCGGTCCTGGACTTTCTGCATCCTGAGGCAAAGATCGTGAATGCCCCCCCCCCCCCCCCCCCCCAATATGTCCATTACTGCCGGTGGTGCCCTGTATTATAACCACCATCTGCTGTCCATAAACATTACATCCCCCACACGACCGTGAAAGAAAGCCTGCCTGAGGCAGCAAAGTGACTGACTCACCGCCGGGGATGGGGTCTCTGGGTCCGGCGGCGGCGATCATGGCGAAGGGCGGGCGTCGGGACTCGGGCATTCGCATCCAGTATGCATCCTGCACTGTCTGGCCGGCAGGGGGACAGAAGACTGCGGCAGCCGGCGGGCATGCTCCAGCCTCCAGACTAGTGTTGGGCGAACAGTGTTCGCCACTGTTCGGGTGATGTTCGAGTTCGACCGAACACCTGATGGTGTTCGGCCAAACCGTTCGGCCATATGGCCGAACTAAGAGCGCATGGCCGAACGTTCGGCTAACGCTGTGATTGGCCGAACGGGTCACGTGGTTCGGACCCGAACGCGCTCTGATTGGCCGCACGGGTCACGTGGTTCGGGTAAATAAATACCCGATCCACGTCATTTCTCCGCCATTTGTCTGTGGGTTTAGCTTTGGGTAGGTAGGCAGGGTAGTTCTCTCTCCAGCCAGGCTAGCCAGGGTCCCCCCAGTCATTGTGTCGCTGCTGGGAACAGTAGTACACCGCTCACCCACACTATATAGCATTGTGTTTACTGCCACTCTGTGTACACCGCTCACCCACCACTGTATAGCATTGTGTTTACTGCCACTCTGTGTCTCTGCTGGGAACAGTAGTACACCGCTCACCCGCCACTGTATAGCATTGTGCTCTGTGTCGCTGCTGGGAATAGTAGTACACCGCTCACCCACCACTGTATAGCATTGTGCTCTGTGTCGCTGCTGGGAACTGTAGTACACCGCTCACCCACCACTGTATAGCATTGTGCTCTGTGTCGCTGCTGGGAATAGTAGTACACCGCTCACCCACCACTGTATAGCATTGTGCTCTGTGTCGCTGCTGGGAATAGTAGTACACCGCTCACCCACCACTGTATAGCATTGTGCTCTGTGTCGCTGCTGGGAATAGTAGTACACCGCTCACCCACCACTGTTTAGCATTGTGCTCTGTGTCGCTGCTGGGAACAGTAGTGCACCGCTCACCCACCACTGTATAGCATTGTGTTTACTGCCACTCTGTGTCTCTGCTGGGAACAGTAGTACACCGCTCACCCGCCACTGTATAGCATTGTGCTCTGTGTCGCTGCTGGGAATAGTAGTACACCGCTCACCCACCACTGTATAGCATTGTGCTCTGTGTCGCTGCTGGGAACAGTAGTACACCGCTCACCCACCACTGTATAGCATTGTGCTCTGTGTCGCTGCTGGGAATAGTAGTACACCGCTCACCCACCACTGTATAGCATTGTGCTCTGTGTCGCTGCTGGGAATAGTAGTACACCGCTCACCCACCACTGTATAGCATTGTGCTCTGTGTCGCTGCTGGGAACAGTAGTGCACCGCTCACCCACCACTGTATAGCATTGTGTTTACTGCCACTCTGTGTCTCTGCTGGGAACAGTAGTACACCGCTCACCCACTACTGTATAGCATTGTGCTCTGTGTCGCTGCTGGGAACAGTAGTACACCGCTCACCCACCACTGTATAGCATTGTGCTCTGTGTCGCTGCTGGGAATAGTAGTACACCGCTCACCCACCACTGTATAGCATTGTGCTCTGTGTCGCTGCTGGGAATAGTAGTACACCGCTCACCCACCACTGTATAGCATTGTGCTCTGTGTCGCTGCTGGGAATAGTAGTACACCGCTCACCCACCACTGTATAGCATTGTGCTCTGTGTCGCTGCTGGGAACAGTAGTACACCGCTCACCCACTACTGTAAAGCATTGTGCTCTGTGTCGCTGCTGGGAATAGTAGTACACCGCTCACCCACCACTGTATAGCATTGTGCTCTGTGTCGCTGCTGGGAACAGTAGTACACCGCTCACCCACCACTGTATAGCATTGTGCTCTGTGTCGCTGCTGGGAATAGTAGTTCAAGAGGGCATGAAACCGTTAGCGTTACCGGTCCCTTTTCCTGAAACCTCTTATCTGTATTACATTTATGACTGCATGGCGACAAAAAGCATGTTACCTGTGCAAAGAAAAATGACATTTTCCGCATTTAAAAGACATTTTTTCCTTTGAAACTTTACAATCAATTTTCTCAAAAACTATAAGCTCTTTTTCAAATATTTTTTTTCCTCTTGTACCCACTCCCAAGGTGCACATACCCTGTAAATTTGGGGTATGTAGCATGTAAGGAGGCTTTACAAAGCACGAAAGTTCGGGTCCCCATTGACTTCCATTATGTTTGGAGTTCGGCTCGAACACCCGAACATCGCGGCCATGTTCGGCCTGTTCGGCCCGAACCCGAACATCTAGATGTTCGCCCAACACTACTCCAGACCATCTCAGATCTCGCCACGCTGCCGGGCAAAGCCGGTGAGCGGTGGCCGGATACAGCCAGCCAGGCTCATCATCATAGTCACGGTCACGTCGGCGGCGCTCAGTGACTGACCGTGTCCGTGACCGTGACAATCAGGCAGGGCAGCAGAGCGGGCGGCAGCAGCCGCCATCAGCAGGCTTAGGCAGCACTGCGTCACAGCCTTGGAGGAGACAGGAGAGGCCGCAGAGCTTGGAGTCGTCAGACTCGGAGGCCGGGCCCAGTGGCATCATGGGTGGCACGTGGCAGTAGTGGTGCTCAAATACCCCTTTTCAAAATTCGAGTTAGGTCGAATTCGAATAGTAAATTATTCGAGATCAGTCGAATATTCGAGTCGAATAATTTTTACTATTCGATTCGACCTCGGAATTCGAGCTCACTATTCGAGTCGGTATTCGAGCTCATTATTCGAGCTGACTATTCGAAATGGCCTTAAATAGCTTCCAACACTTGTTTTGAGGGTGAATGATGCAAGAAACCTCTTTTTTTCCAAGTAACAACAGCAAGTGATTATGTGGGGATGTTCCTTTAAAAAAAAAAAAGTTGAAAAGAGAAGTTGTGTCCAGAAATTTGTTCAGTACTGTATATACTTCTTCTTCTTCTTCTTTATCTTCTATATCTTCTTCTTCTTCTTCTTCTTCTTCTTCTTCTTCTTCTATATCTTCTTCTTCTTCTTCTTCTTCTATATCTTCTTCTTCTATATCTTCTTCTTCTATATCTTCTTCTATATCTTCTTCTTCTTTTATATTGTCTTCTTCTTCTTCATCTTCTTTTTCTTCATCTTCTTCATCTTCTTCTTCATCTTCTTCATCTTCTTCATCTTCTTCTTCTTCTTCATCTTCATCTTCTTCTTCATCTTCTTCATCTTCTTCTTCATCTTCTTCTTCTTCTTCATCATCTTCTTCTTCTTCATCTTCTTCATCTTCATCTTCTTCATCTTCTTCATCTTCTTCATCTTCTTCTTCATCTTCTTCTTCTTCATCATCTTCATCTTCTTCTTCTTCATCTTCTTCATCTTCTTCATCTTCATCTTCTTCATCTTCATCTTCTTCATCTTCTTCTTCATCTTCTTCTTATTCTTCATCATCTTCTTCTTCTTCATCTTCTTCATCTTCATCTTCTTCTTCTTCATCATCTTCATCTTCTTCTTCATCTTCTTCTTCTTCATCATCTTCATCTTCTTCTTCTTCTTCTTCATCATCATCATCTTCATCTTCATCTTCTTCATCTTCTTCATCTTCTTCTTCTTCATCTTCTTCATCTTCTTCATCTTCTTCATCTTCTTCATCTTCTTCATCTTCTTCATCTTCTTCATCTTCTTCATCTTCTTCATCTTCTTCTTCTTCATCTTCTTCATCTTCTTCTTCTTCTCCTTCTTCTTCTTCTTCTTCTTCTTCATCTTCTTCATCTTCTTCTATATCGTCTTCTTCTTCACTTATTTCTCTTTTCAAATTTTTTTTTTTAAAGAAATGCAGCTATTTTTGAGCGTAACAAATAGCTGGTGGCGCACGCATGTTGGAAGCGCCATTGTATGTGCTCCCTGGCAGTGGAAACACACAGACAGCAGGAGGTAAATTCAGCAGCAGGAGGAGGAGGATGAGTGTGTGGCAGCAGGCAGTCAATGAGGCAGGCAGCGTGACATAATAGCCCTGGTACCTAGCGGTGATACCAGGGCTGTAAATAAACACAGCAGGCAGGAGGTCCCAGACAGCGGTCGTGCAGCCCACATTGTGTCCAATACACAACTGGGACAACACAGTTTTCAACCCGGGCACCTCAGAAAAATTAAACCTTTTTTTTTTTTTTATGGTTTTGTAGTTTTGTTTTTACAACAAATTACACAGACAGATATAGCTATTTTTTGACGTAATAGCTGGTGGCAGAGTGGCAGCAGAAGGTAAATCTGTGTACCCTGGCGTTGGGAAACACAGACAGACAGACAGCAGCAGCAGCAGCAGGAGGAATGGAGGAGTAATGTGAGCAGCTATTGTTTGACGTAATAGCTGGTGGCAGAGTGGCAGCAGAAGGTAAATCTGTGTACCCTGGCGTTGGGAAACACAGACAGACAGCAGCATCAGCAGGAGGAATGGAGGAGTAGTGTGAGTGTGGCAGCAGGCAGGCAGCGTGACATAATAGCCCTGGTACCTAGCGGTGATACCAGGGCTGTAAATAAACACAGCAGGCAGGAGGTCCCAGACAGCGGTCGTGTAGCCCACATTGTGTCCAATACACAACTGGGACAACACAGTTTTCAACCCGGGCACCTCAGAAAAATTAAACCTTTTTTTTTTTTTTTTTATGGTTTTGTAGTTTTGGTTTTACAACAAATTACACAGACAGATATAGCTATTTTTTGACGTAATAGCTGGTGGCAGAGTGGCAGCAGAAGGTAAATCTGTGTACCCTGGCGTTGGGAAACACAGACAGACAGACAGCAGCAGCAGCAGCAGGAGGAATGGAGGAGTAATGTGAGCAGCTATTGTTTGACGTAATAGCTGGTGGCAGAGTGGCAGCAGAAGGTAAATCTGTGTACCCTGGCGTTGGGAAACACAGACAGACAGCAGCATCAGCAGGAGGAATGGAGGAGTAGTGTGAGTGTGGCAGCAGGCAGGCAGCGTGACATAATAGCCCTGGTACCTAGCGGTGATACCAGGGCTGTAAATAAACACAGCAGGCAGGAGGTCCCAGACAGCGGTCGTGTAGCCCACATTGTGTCCAATACACAACTGGGACAACACAGTTTTCAACCCGGGCACCTCATAAAAATTAAACCTTTTTTTTTTTATAGTTTTGTAGTTTTGGTTTTACAACCAATTACACAGATATAGCTATTTTTTGACGTAATAGCTGGTGGCAGAGTGGCAGCAGAAGGTAAATCTGTGTACCCTGGCGTTGGGAAACACAGACAGACAGCAGCATCAGCAGGAGGAATGGAGGAGTAGTGTGAGTGTGGCAGCAGGCAGGCAGCGTGACATAATAGCCCTGGTACCTAGCGGTGATACCAGGCCGTAAATGAACACAACAGGAGGTCCCAGACAGCGGTCGTGCAGCCCACATCGTGTCCAATACACAACTGGGACAACAAAGTTTTCAACCCGGGCACCTCAGAAAAATTAAACCTTTTTTTTTTTTTTTTATGGTTTTTTGGTTTTGTTTGTAAAACAAATTACACAGATATATAGCTATTGTTTGACGTAATAGCTGGTGGCAGAGTGGCAGCAGAAGGTAAATCTGTGTACCCTGGCAGTGGGAAACACAGACAGACAGCAGAAGGGCAGTACACAGCAGCCCACTGTAGGTGTAAAATGTGTGGCTGCAGGCGACGTAATAGTCAAAGTGAACCAGGCTGGCTTAGTGAGCAGGAGCCAGGAGGTGGTAAAGGGTGGTAAGGCACATTAACGATGGTTCTTAGCCAGTTCATGTCCCCCTCTCGCCGACAACAGGGGCCAGGAACTCGCCTTCCACCCACGCCTGGTTCATCTTGAGAAACGTCAGTCTGTCCACAGACTTGTGAGACAGACGTGAGCGTTTCTCGGTGACCACACCACCAGCTGCACTGAAGCAGCGCTCGGACAGCACGCTGGAAGGGGGGCAGGACAGCACTTCCAGGGCGTACTGCGCCAGCTCGCTCCAGATCTCCAGGCGCTTGACCCAATACTCCATGGGCATCGCTGTCAAGCCCGCTGTAGGACCCCATGTAGTCAGCCACCATGCGGGTCAGGCGCTGGCTGTGACCGGTGGAGGATGCTGCTGCATGCACCTCCTCTCTAGTCACTGCTGCCGGAGCCTCTACAGTCCTGTAGAGCTCGTGGCTGAGAGACAGCAGGTCTGTGGGGCGCTTGCTGCTGGATGCAGGCACCTGCTGCTGCCTCTGTGCTGGCTGCTGGACAGTGGGGGTGGAAGGCTGGGGGAAGGCTTCCTCCAAGCGCTCAACAAGGGCCTGCTGCAAGCTCCTTATTTGTTGCGCTGGGTCTCCTCCTGCAGGCGGCAGGAACTGGCTCAACTTCCCCTTGAGGCGTGGGTCCAACATCATGCTGATCCAGATGTCCTCCCTCTGCTTCATCTGGATCACCCTGGGGTCTCTGCGCAGGCACGTCAGCATGTGCGCTGCCATTGGGAAGAGGCGGGCCACGTCTGCTGGCACATCGACGGCAGTGCTGCTGTCCTCATCCTCCTCCTCTGCCTCGTCAGCCTCATCCTCTCTCCACCCCCGCACCAACTCAGCTGCACTGTGCTGATCCCCCTCATCAGCAGCAAGGTCAGGGACCTCCACCAAGTCCTCCTCCTCCTCCCCCTCAGAGGTGGACTGTGCAGCAGGCTGCCGCTCCCTGTTCCAGCAAAGCATCGAGGGCCCTGTTCAGCAGACAAACCAGGGGCACCCACTCGCAGACCATAGCATGGTCCCTGCTCACCATGTTAGTGGCCTGCAGAAAGGGAGCCAGCACTAAGCACACCTGCTGCATGTGCCTCCAGTCATCATCGGGGACGATGGACAGGATGTTGCTGGTCTTGTCCCTTCTCTGAGCGGCGGAAACAGTGGCCAGGGCAAGGTACTGTTTGACAGCGCGCTTCTGTTCAACCAGACGCTCCAACATCGCCAGGGTGGAGTTCCAGCGAGTCGGAACGTCAAGGATCAGCCGATGGCGTGGCAGATCCAGCTCCTTTTGCACGTCTTCCAGGCTCGCACAGGCTGCAGCCGAGCGCCGGAAGTGACGCACAACGTTCCTTGCCGTTTCCAGCAGTTCGCCCATCCCCTGGTAGGTGCGCAAGAACTTCTGCACCACCAGGTTCAGCACGTGGGCAAGACAGGGGATGTGGGTCAGGTTTCCCCTGTCTATTGCGGCAACCAGATTGGCCCCATTGTCGGCCACCACCTCTCCGACTCTGAGGCCTCTGGGGGTCAGCCAAATCCTCTCCTGCTCCTTGTGTTTGGCCAACACATGGGTTGCCGTCAGCTTGGTCTTCCCAAGGCTGACCAAGTGCAGCAGCGCTTGGCAGTGGCGGGCCTTCACGCTGCTGCTGAGGCGGGGGGTTTGGCCAGGTGTGCCGGAGGATGGCAGAGGATCGGAGGAACCTGCTGCAGTTCCCCTGACCCTGCGGGGTGGCACCACCCACTGTGTTGCTGCTGCTGCTGTGCCCGCTGCTGCTCTCCCATCCTCACCCCCTTCCACCAAGCTGACCCAGTGGACAGTGAAGGACAGGTAGCGGCCTGTCCCGAAGCGGCTGCTCCAGGAGTCCATGGTGACGTGGACCCTTTCACCAACCGCGTGCTCCAGCCCTCGCTCCACATTGGCCATCACAAAGCGGTGCAGTGCAGGAATGGCCTTGCGGGAGAAAAAGTGTCTGCTGGGGAGCTGCCAGTCTGGGGCTGCGCAAGCAAGCAGCGCACGAATGTCGCTCCCCTCCTGCACGAGCGTGTACGGCAGGAGTTGGGAGCACATGGCCCATGCCAGCAAGCCGTTCAGCTGCCGCACGCGACGGCTGCTGGGAGGCAGAGCCCTAACCACCCCCTGGAAGGACTCGCTCAAAAGGCTCTGGCGTGGCCTTTTGCTGGCACGGGAATCAGCAGACACAGCGGAGGAGGCCACTGAGGACTGGCTGCCAGAACAGGCCTCAGTGTCGGCGGCAGGAGTTGCAGAGGGGGGAGGAGCAGTGCGTTTCCGCACTCCTGTTGGTGCTGCTGGAGGAGCAGGAGGGCGGGTGGCTGCTGTTGCTGCTGCTGCTGAAGGCTGTGCAGTGATGGGTGTGGTGCCACTGCCAGCACCAGATGCCTTCAGCCTCTGGAACTCCTGATGCTGGTGGAAATGTTTCGCAGCAAGGTGGTTGATGAGCGAGCTGGTGCAGAACTTTAAGGGGTCTGCACCTCTGCTCAACTTCCGCTGACAGTGGTTGCAAGTGGCGTACTTGCTGTACACTGTGGGCATGGTGAAAAAGCGCCAGATTGGTGACAGAAACATCCCCCTACGGCATGGAAGCGCTGCTGCCTGTCTCCCTGTGGTGGTTGGGGGGGGGGGGGGGGCTTGGGGGGCTTGGGTGCGGCTGGTGGTGGTACTGGCAGATGCTGCTGCTGCTGCTGCTGAGCCTGAGACACCAGCAGGCTGTGGGACCTGCCTACTGCTGCTGCCAATGCTTGCAATGATGCGCCTCCTTGCAAGGCCCACAAGAGCATCCTCCTCCTCCTCCTCAGAGCTGCTGAGGACGACATCCCCTGGAGGTGGTGGCACCCAGTCTCTGTCTGTCACCGGGTCATCATCATCCTCCCCCTCCTGAAACATGTCCTGCTGGGATGAGGACCCCCCAAACTCCTCTCCTGATGCATGGATGGGCTGCTTGACTGTCGCCACAGTCTTGCTGTCCAATCCCTCATCCCCCAAAGTGCCCATCAGCATCTCCTCCTCAAAATCGCCAACAACAGCAGACAATTGACTCATGATGCCTGGGGTCAAAAGACTGCTGAATGACAGGTCGCCAACTGACGGTGAACTGGCCTCCTCCCCAGGCCCTGCTGGGTGGCTGCTGCGAACAGGGGTGGTGGTGAGGGTGGAGGGCGGCCTTGGATGCAGAGCTGATGGCGGGCTGCTCATCCTCCGTCATCAGTTGCACCACAGTGTCTGCATGCTTTTCCTCAATGGGACGTTTCCGACCCGGCTGGAGGAAAATCGGAGCAGGTGCTACACGCTGCTGCTGCTGTGTCTTTGCAGCGTGAGTTGCAGATGCTCCTGCTGGGCGGCGCCCAAGGCGTCCACGGCCAGTGGCTATGGGAGGAATGTTAGCCACTGACGCTGCTGCTGCGGAACTGTGCATGGTGGCGCGCCCGCGGCTTGCCACAATGCTGCTCCCTCTCCTCCTGATTCCCTTGCTGCCCTTCCCCTTGCCCAAACCGCGCTGGCTGCCACTTCCAGACATCTTCGATGTTTTGGGCGTATAGACAAAAGTTTTTTAAAAGGGCGGGTGAAAAGTGGGGTACTTTAATGGAGTGGGTTGGTGGGTGAGGTGACTGAGTGAGTGTCCCTAGTACAGTAAGTAAGTAGTAACAGTCAGGAAGTACAACTAACTAATTACAATAAGCAATCAGTTATCAGAAGGAAATAGAGTGTGTGTAGTGTGTGTACACAGACAGTGAGTGCACACACGCAGGAGCTAGTAGCCTATGAACAGTGACTGAGTGTCCTAGACTCCTAGTACAGTAAGTAGTAACAGTAAGTACAACTAACTAATTACAATAATCAATCAGTTATCAGAAGGAAATAGAGTGTGTGTAGTGTGTACACAGACAGTGAGTGCACACACGCAGGAGCTAGTAGCCTATGAACAGTGACTGAGTGTCCTAGACTCCTAGTACAGTAAGAGTAAGTAGTAACAGTAAGTACAACTAACTAATTACAATAAGCAATCAGTTATCAGAAGGAAATAGAGTGTGTGTAGTGTGTGTACACAGACAGTGAGTGCACACACGCAGGAGCTAGTAGCCTATGAACAGTGACTGAGTGTCCTAGACTCCTAGTACAGTAAGTAGTAACAGTAAGTACAACTAACTAATTACAATAATCAATCAGTTATCAGAAGGAAATAGAGTGTGTGTAGTGTGTACACAGACAGTGAGTGCACACACGCAGGAGCTAGTAGCCTATGAACAGTGACTGAGTGTCCTAGACTCCTAGTACAGTAAGTAGTAACAGTGAGTACAACTAACTAATTACAATATTCAATTACAATAATCAATCAGTTATCAGAAGGAAATAGAGTGTGTGTAGTGTGTACACAGACAGTGAGTGCACACACGCAGGAGCAGCTAGTAGCCTATGAACAGTGACAGTGAGTGTCCTAGTACAGTTACAGTATATAACTACAATACTAATACAATCAGTAGTAAAGGACAGCAGAAATACTGGTATAGAATAGAGAGAAATAAACAGAGGACAGGAGGACAGCTGCCCACACAGGCAAGGCCCTGAGGCCTAAAGCTGTAAGCCTGCAGCAGCTGGCCTGTCTCTATGTAACACAAAAGCTACTAACTAAAATACAATGTCTAACTAACTAACAACAATATAGGTGTGTATAGGAGGTGTATGTGAGCAAAAACGCTAGGTAAATGACCACAATAAAGCTCTTGCTAAGCCAAAGCACAAAGGAGCAACTCTCTCTCTATGCAAGTCTCAGGCAAGGACGGAGAAACGTAACATGGCGGCCGCTATTTATAGGGTAGGGGCTGGCCAGGGTCCCCCTCTGTGATTGGCTGCCGTCAGAGGGCCTGGGAGCCCTCTGATTGGCTCTAAGGACATCAATCTGGGCTATGACGCTATTCGAGCTCGGTACCGAGCTCGAATAGCGCCGTTTGCTCGAATAGCTCGAATAGTGAATGGGCTATTCGAGTGTACGCGAATAGCCCATTCGAATAGCTACAGCTATTCGGAGCTCGAATACCGAGCTCGAATAGCTGGAAAAGAGCTCGAATATTCGAGCTACTCGAATATTCGAGCTCTGCTGAGCACCACTGCGTGGCAGCAGAACTGGCGGGCGGGCGGTGCACAGTCCGGGTGGACTCGGTCTCAGCGGAGGGTCACTCACCGTGTGTGCAGTGCAGGCACGGGGTTGGAGGCGGGGTCGGGCACCACAGGAGCAGCCGGACTTCACTGCAGAGTCTGCACTGCAGCCTGCACTCTCTCTCCTCTCCGCAGTCACACTTCCTCTTTATGTTTGGTGCCGCCCCTCCACTTCCTGCCGCCTGAGTAACCCGCCTCACCCCGCCTCATGGGCGGGCCGGCCCTGGATAGTCCCCAATACATTCCTAGTGGTTTGGGTCACCCCGAGCTGCTTGGTTACTCTGTTGTACTTGTCCAAGCCCTATCCCATACAGCCATATCAATCCCTGCAACATACGGATGAGGGCAAAAAGCCTGAAACAGGCTGTCTACATGTGGGGTTGGTGTGGCTGTGTAATATTTAAAGTGAATGGGAACCGCATTTTTAAAAAAATGAAGCAAATACTTACCTAAGGAGAGGGAAGGCTCTGGGTCATATAGAGCCTTCTGTCTCCTCTCTCGGTGCTTTCTATCCTGTGCTGGCTCCCCGCCCCCCCCCCCCCCCCCCCCCCGTTTCAATCCCCCACCGAAAGGGTGTTTGGAAGTCTTCGGGAGCCGTGTCCTCCCGAAGACGTGCGGCTCCATACTGCACAGGCGTGAGCGTGGAAGGGAGCGTGCTTGCGCAGGCGCACTCGGGCTCCCTGAAGACTTCTGAAGAATCCTTCAGCCGGGTAAAGCAGTAATATTTGACTAATTTAGTCAAATACTGCTACCAGGCGAGCCAGCACCGGATCGAGGGGACCAGGAGAGGAGCCGGAAGGTTCTATAGGACCCAGAACCTTCCCTCTCCTTGGTTAAGTATCTGTCTCATTTTTTTAAATGCGGTTCCCATTCACTTTATAGTCTTGCTATACACCAGCATTCTGGATGCTTGCCTTGCTTTCGAGAGCGAAAAGGGATAATTACGGTATTCAGTAGTGGAGCATTGTGGGTAACCACAAATGTTCACTTATCACTGAATTATTGCAAATTTCCATCTGTTTTAAGAAGGCAAATTTCACCAAGCATTGGATAGTAGTTATCCTTAACAAACTGTTTCCTTATGGTGCCCATACATGGTACAATTTTTCTCACCCAATTTTACCATTTCTACAGTGGGATGCGAAAGTTTGAGCAACCTTGTTAATCGCCATGATTTTCCTGTATAAATCGTTGGTTGTTACGATAAAAAATGTCAGGTAAATATATGTCATATATAGGACACACACACAGTGATATTTGAGAAGTGAAATTAAGTTTATTGGATTTACAGAAAGTGCACAATACTTGTTTAAACAAAATTAGGCAGGTGCATACATTTGGGCACCACAAAAAAGAAATAAAATCAATATTTAGTAGATCCTTCTTTTGCAGACATTACAGCCTCTAAACGCTTCCTGTAACTTCCAATGAGAGTCTGGATTCTGGTTGAAGGTATTTTGGACCATTCCTCTTTACAAAACATCTCTAGTTCATTCAGCTTTGATGGCTTCCGAGTATGGACAACTCTCCTTAACTCACACCACAGATTTTCAATTATATGCAGGCCTTGGGACTGAGATGGCCATTCCAGAACGTTGTACTTGTCCCTCTGCATGAATGCCTTAGTGGATTTTGAGCAGTGTTTAGGGTCATTGTCTTGTTGCAAGATCCACTCCTGGCGCAGCTTCAGCTTTGTCACTGATTCCTGGTCATTGGTCTCCAGAATCTGCTGATGCTGGGTGGAATCCATGTGTCCCTCAACTTTGACAAGATTCCCAGTCCCTGCACTGGCCACACAGCCCAACATTTTACTGTAGGTAGAAGTTGTTTTTCTTGGAACTCTGTGTTCTTTTTCCTCCATGCATAACGCCCCTTGTTATGCCCAAATAGCTCAATTTTAATTTCATCAGTCCACAGCACCTTATTCCAAAATGAAGCTGGCTTGTCCAAATGTGCTTTAGCATACCTCAAGCGGATCTATGTGTGGGCAGAGCAAATGCTTCTTCTGCATCACTCTTGCATACAGCATCTCCTTGTGTAAAGTGCGCCGAATGGTTGAACAATGCACAGTGACTCCATCTGCAGCAAGATGATGTTGTAGGTCTTTGGTGCTGGTCTGTGGGTTGACTCTGACTGTTCTCACCATTAGTCGCTTCTGTTTATCCGAGATTTTTCTTGGTCTGCCACATCGAGCCTTAACTTGAACTGAGCCCATGGTCTTCCATTTCCTCAATCTGTTCCTGACTGTAGAAATAGACAGCTGAAATCTCTGAGACAGCGTTCTGTATCCTTCCCCTAAACCATGATGGTGAACAATCTTTGTCTTCAGGTCATTTGAGAGTTGTTTTGAGACCCCCATGTTGCTACTCTTCAGTAAGAATTAAAAGAGGAGGGAAACGTACAACTGACCCCCTTAAATACTCTTTCTCATAATCAGGGTCGGACTGGGCCTCAGTAGTACAGTTTTTTCCCTCGGTGGGCCCCCCCTCCAGGTCTCTGGTGGGCCCCCCACTCCTTGTCTGACAGAGCTCCAATTGCTGCCTGCAGCACAAAAATTCTCTTGCAAGTTTTACAACTTGGGGTTGGGGCTCCCCAACCACTCTATACATAACAATTGATATGACGCACCAAAACCTGCCATTGGCAACTACAGTGTCAGAGGTGCAAGAAGGGGATGGGAAATAGCTTATTAATGATTAATACTGTTCAAAGTATCTATAGAAGTGATTATTATGAGCAAAGGACCAATAGAGAGGTAATACTGTAGTTGAGGGAGGGCCCTTCGGGGGCCCACCTCTGCGGTCACAACCTCTGCAAAGTAGGACATTACTTTATATTGAAGGAGGGGACTCTATGCAAAGTTTTGCTGGGCAGCAGTGTCTCTGAATTACAATGCTGCTAAGATCATGTACATTTGGCCCTGTCCATAATACATCATGACCACGCCCACCTTCCGGTGCACGGTCACACCCTTTTTTCATCGCAATCATGGGATGTGTGGGCCCCAGGTTGAAATTTCTTTGTTGGGCCCCCAGTGTCCCAGTCCGACCCTGCTTATAATTGGATTCACCGGTGTATGTAGGTCAGGGGTCACCAAGCTTACCAAGCCAATTTGAGTTCCAATAATTAGTTCCAAAGGTTTTGGAATCAATAAAATTACAACAGTGCCCAAATGTATGCACCTGCCTAATTTTATTTAAACAATTATTGCACTCTTTCTGTAAATCCAATAAACTTCATTTCACTTCTCAAATACCACTGTGTGTGTCTCCTATATGATATATTTAACTGACATTTTTTATCGTAACAACCAACGATTTATACAGGAAAATCATGACGATTAACAAGGTTGCCCAAACTTTCGCATTCCACTGTATGTAATATAAGGGAACTGCCTAAATTATGCTTACATTGGCGTAGTGGTTAGAGCTCTCACCTTGCAGCACTGGGTCCCTGGTTCGAATCCCAGCCAGGTTAACATCTGCAAGGAGTTTGTATGCTCTCCCTGTGTTTCCTCTGGGCACTCCGGTTTCCTTCCACATCCCAAAAACATACAGATAAGTTAATTGGCTTCCCCTAAATTGACCCTAGGCTATGATACATGCACTACACGATACGTACATAGACACACTTTGACGCATACCCCCCCCCCCCCCCCCCCAGGTACTGGCAAAAAAATGGGCATGGCCACAGAATGCAGTGGGCGTGTCCATAACATATAGTGGGTGTGGACAATTAAAATTTCCTAGTAAGAGTGCAACCGAAAGTCAATGGAGCCGTGTTTTCTCCCCGGATATAAGTAAAGCGACCCTAAAAAATTAAACAGGAACTGTTCCCAAAAAAACCACACACATTAGCCAGTGTTCTATCGCACAAAATAGTGGTAGGTATTAGATTGTGAGCTCCTCTGAGAAAAGTCAGTAACATGACTATGTTCTCTGCAAAGTGCTGCAGAAAATGTCAGTGCAAAAATAAATACATAATAATAAGGTAGGACATTAGACTATGGCAGGATTAGATTGTGAGCTCCTCAGAGGACATGACTACGTACTCTGTTAAGTACTGCTGAAGATGGCAGTACAATATAGTACAGTAGTATGGCAGCATGGTGGCGTAGTGGTTAATGCTCTCGCCTTGCAGCGCTGGGTTCACGGTTCGAATATTAGCCAGGTCAACATCTGCAAGGAGTTTGTATGTTCTCCCCGGGTCTGTGTGAGTTTCCTCCGGGCACTCCGGTTTCCTCCCACATTCCAATAACAAATGATACTGATAAGTTAATTGGCTTCCCCTTAAAATTGGCCCTAGACCACGATACATACATACACATATGACTATGGTAAGGATTAGATTGTAAGCCCCTCTGAGGGACAGTTAGTGACAGGACAATATACTCTGTACAGCGTTGTGTAATATGTTGGCGCTATATAAATAAATAGTATAAGTAGCCAGGTCTATAGGTATCCCCAGTTTAGGTAGTAGTCAGGGGCATAACTGGAAATCACTGGGCCCCCTTGTAAAAATTTGGATGGGGCCCCCCATAGGTGCCAAATAATTGTAAAGGGGCAACGTTTCACCATAAAATAATCGTAATGCAGCAAATGTTTCACCATAAAATAATCAAAATGTAGGCAGCATTTCACCAAAAAATAATCGCAACGTGGGCATCATTTCAGCAGAAAATAATCGCAACGTGGGCAGCATGTCAGCAGAAAATAATCATACAGTGGGCAGCATGTCAGCAGCAAATATTCGTACAGTGGGCAGCATGTCAGCAGAAAATAATCGTACAGTGAGCAGTATTTCAGCAGAAAATAATCAAACAGTGGGCAGCATTTCACCAGAAAATAATCATACAGTGGGCAGCAATGTCACCAGAAAATAATCGTACAGTGAGCAGCATTTCACCAGAAAATAATCATACAGTGGGCAGCAATGTCACTAGAAAATAATCGTACAGTGAGCAGCATTTCAGCAGAAAATAATCAAACAGTGGGCAGCATTTCAGCAGAAAATAATCGCAACGTGGGCAGAATGTCAGCAGAAAATATTCATACTGTGGGCAGCATGTCAGTAGAAAATAATCGTACAGTGGGCAGCATGTCAGCAGAAAATAATCGTACAGTGGGCAGCATGTCAGCAGAAAAAAATTGCAAAGTGGGCAGCATGTCAGCAGAAAATAATCGTACAGTGGGCAACATTTCAGCAGAAAATAATCGTACAGTGGGCAGCATTTCATCAGAAAATAATCATACAGTGGGCAGCATGTCAGCAGAAAATAACTGTACAGTGGGCAGCATTTCAGCAGAAAATAATCATACAGTGGGCAGCATTTCAGCAGAAAATAATTGTACAGTGGGCAGCATTTCACCAGAAAATAATCGTACAGTGGGCAGCATGTCAGCAGAAAATAATCATACAGTGGGCAACATTTCAGCAGAAAATAATCATACAGTGGGCAGCATTTCAGCAGAAAATAATCGCAACGTGGCCAGAATGTCAGCAGAAAATATTCATACAGTGGGCAGAATGTCAGCAGAAAATAATCATACAGTGGGCAGAATGTCAGCAGAAAATAATCGTACAGTGGGCAACATTTCAGCAGAAAATAATCGTACAGTGGGCAGCATTTCAGCAGAAAATAATCGCAACGTGGGCAGCATGTCAGCAGAAAATAATAATACAGTGAGCAGCATGTCAGCAGAAAATAATCGTACAGTGGGCAGCATTTCAGCAGAATATAATCGTACAGCGGGCAACAGTTCACCAGAAAATAATGGTACAGTGGGCAGCATTTCAGCAGAAAATAATCGTACAGTGGGCAACATTTCAGCAGAAAATAATCATACAGTGGGCAGCATTTCAGCAGAAAATAATCGTACAGTGGGCAACATTTCAGCAGAAAATAATCATACAGTGGGCAGCATTTCAGCAGTAAATAATCAAACAGTGGGCAGCATTTCACCAGAAAATAATCATACAGTGGGCAGCATTTCAGCAGAAAATAATCATACAGTGGGCAGCATTTCACCAGAAAATAATCAAACAGTGGGCAGCATTTCAGCAGAAAATAATCGCAACGTGGGCAGAATGTCAGCAGAAAATAATCATACTGTGGGCAGCATGTCAGCAGAAAAAAATTACAAAGTGGGCAGCATGTCAGCAGAAAATAATCGTACAGTGGGCAACATTTCAGCAGAAAATAATCGTACAGTGGGCAGCATTTCAGCAGAAAATAATCATACAGTGGGCAGCATGTCAGCAGAAAATAATTGTACAGTGGGCAGCATTTCAGCAGAAAATAATCATACAGTGGACAGCATGTCAGCAGAAAATAATCGTACAGTGGGCAGCATGTCACCAGAAAATAATCATACAGTGGGCAGCATTTCAGCAGAAAAAAATTGTACAGTGGGCAACATTTCACCAGAAAATAATTGTAAAGTGGGCAGCATTTCACCAGAAAATAATCAAAACAGTGGGCAGCATTTCACCAGAAAATAATCGTACAGTGGGCAGCATGTCAGCAGAAAATAATCGTACAGTGGGGAGCATTTCAGCAGAAGATAATCGTACAGTGGGCAACATTTCACCAGAAAATAATCATACAGTGGGCAGCATGTCAGCAGAAAATAATTATACAGTGGGCAGCATTTCAGCAGAAGATAATCGTACAGTGGGCAACATTTCACCAGAAAATAATCGTACAGTGGGCAGAATGTCAGCAGAAAGTAATCGTACAGTGGGCAAAATTTCACCAGAAAATAATCATACAGTGGGCAGCATGTCAGCAGAAAATAATCGTACAGTGGGCAGCATTTCAGCAGAAGATAATTGTACAGTGGGCAACATTTCACCAGAAAATAATTGTACAGTGGGCAGCATTTCAGCAGAAAATAATCGCAACGTGGGCAGCATGTCAGCAGAAAATAATCATACAGTGGGCAGAATGTCAGCAGAAAATAATCGTACAGTGGGCAGCATTTCAGCAGAAAATAATCGTACAGTGGGCAACATTTCAGCAGAAAATAATCGTACAGTGGGCAGCATTTCAGCAGAAAATAATCGTACAGTGGGCAACATTTCAGCAGAAAATAATCGTACAGTGGGCAGCATTTCAGCAGAAAATAATCGTACAGTGGGCAACATTTCAGCAGAAAATAATCGTACAGTGGGCAGCATTTCAGCAGAAAATAATCGCACCGTGGGCAGCATGTCAGCAGAAAATAATGAGTTACATTAGTTATGTTAATTAAAATAGATAGGTAATATAATCTCTTACCCACACTGTTTTAAAAGAACAGGCAAATGTTTGATTTCATGATGGCAGCCATCTTTTTGGTTGAAAGGAGGTGACAGGGAGCATGAGACAGTTCCAACTGTCCTGTGTGCTGAGCACCTCTCCCAGTTGCTAGGCAACGTGAATAACA
Source organism: Hyperolius riggenbachi (assembly GCF_040937935.1). Lineage (NCBI taxonomy): Eukaryota > Metazoa > Chordata > Amphibia > Anura > Hyperoliidae > Hyperolius > Hyperolius riggenbachi. The sequence continues at coordinate 260,476,824 of NC_090654.1, read as the reverse complement.
ACATAGGAAATCCCATCATGCTCTGCACAGCATCAGGGGAAAAAAGCCCAGGCTTTTTACCTTTGATGGGTGGAGCTTAGCTAAAAATGCAGCTAAAAATGATGCTTTGGTAAGAAAAACAAAGTTCTGATGCTGTGAAACTGTTAAAGAAACACCAAGCCTTTTCAGTTCTGCCAAGTAGATTTTTAGTCCGGAGGTTCACTTTAAATATGGGTCCCAACTCTGATCAATAATGTTATATACTTAAATAACTGACTTTAGCCCAGAGCCAGACCTGTAAATGAAAGTGATGAGTGAGCATATTGTTCCCTCCTTACCCCGCCCACTGGAAACCACTCTATCATGCAATGCACCATCATCCCTCCTCCCCTTGGTATTGAACAGTTCTAGCCACTTAGGTGTAGCTGAGAGAGTGTGTAACCGCTCAGGCCCGGAACTGTCACCCTAGCCATCAGACAAGACTAATAACATTTATATCTCGCTTTTCTCCTGGCGGACACAAAGCTCCAGAGCTGCAGCCACTAGGACACACTCTATAGCAGTGTTGGGGAGATTTGCCTAAGGTCTCCTACTGAATAAGTGCTGGCTTACTGAGCAGGCAGAGCCGAGATTTGAACCCTGGTCTCCTTAACCATTCCACTATCCACTGTACACTTATGCTGTAAGATCCTCTGAGGACAGTCAGTGACATGACTATGTACTCTGTAAAGTGCTGCAGAAAAAGTCAGTGCTATATGAATACATAATAATATAATAATAATATGGTAGGATATTAAACTATGACTATGGTATGATTAGATTGTTATCATCTCCTCTGAGGACAGTCAGTGACAAGACTATGTACTCTGTAATGTGCTGCAGAAGATGTCACTGCTATATAAATACATAATAATAATATGGTAGGACTTTAGAATATGACTATGGTAGGATTAGATTATGAGCTCCTCTGAGGATAGTCAGTGACATGACTACAGTGGCTTGCAAAAGTATTCGGCCTCCTTGAAGTTTTCCACATTTTGTCACATTACTGCCACAAACATGAATCAATTTTATTGGAATTCCACATGAAAGACCAACACAAAGTGGTGTACACAGGAGAAGTGGAACGAAAATCATACATGATTCCAAACATTTTTTTTTACAAATAAATAACTGCAAAGTGGTGTGTGCATAATTATTTGGCCCCCTTTGATCTGAGTGCAGTCAGTTGCCTATAGACATTGCCTGATGAGTGCTAATGACTAAATAGTGTGCACCTGTGTGTAATCTAATGTCAGTACAAATACAGCTGCTCTGTGAGGGCCTCAGAGGTTGTCTAAGAGAATATTGGGAGCAACAACACCTGAAGGCCAAAGAACACACAAGACAGGTCAGGGATCAAGTTATTGAGAAATTTTAAGCAGGCTTAGGCTATAAAAAGATTTCCAAAGCCTTGAACATCCCACGGAGCACTGTTCAAGCGATCATTCAGAAATGGAAGGAGTATGGCACAACTGTAAACCTACCAAGACAAGGCCATCCACCTAAACTCACAGGCCGAACAAGGAGAGCGCTGATCAGAAATGCAGTCAAGAGGCCCATGGTGACTCTGGACGAGCTGCAGAGATCTACAGTTCAGAAGGGAGACTCTGTCCATAGGACAACTATTAGTCATGCACAGGGGCGCCGCGAGGCATAAAGCAGACCACGCGGCCGCTTGGGGCCTCAAGATCTTAGGGGCCTCAGCGGCTCCGTGACGTCGGCGTGACGTCACTGTTTTCTCGCAGCCCCGCGGGGATGGCAGAGCAGGGCTACGGGAAGATGGCTGCCGCCGAAGCCCTGCTCTGGAGACTATTTATGTCTTCAGTACAGGGCTTCGGGTGGCCATCTTCCCGTAGCCCTGCATTCAATCAGCGCGGGAGAGTGCAGGAGGGAGGGAGCTCCGTGGGAACTGCGCGCCTGAGGAGCCGGCCGGGAGACGGGGAGAGAAGACTTCTGCCAGTGCCAGGTGAGTAAATTCTTTTCTTTTTGCAGCCCTAATTGCATTTGATTTCTGCTGAAAATGTGCCCAAAGTGCATTTATCTGCTGAAAATGTGCCCTAATTGCGTTTGATATCTGCTGAAAATGTGCCCTAATTGTGTTTGATATCTGCTGAAAATGTGCCCTAATTGCGTTTGATATCTGCTGAAAATGTGCCCTAATTGCGTTTGATATCTGCTGAAAATGTGCCCTAATTGCGTTTGATATCTGCTGAACTGTGCCCTAATTGCGTTTGATTTCTGCTGAACTGTGCCCTAATTGCGTTTGATTTCTTCTGAAAATGTGCCCTTATTGTTTTTGATTTCTGCAGAAAATGTGCCCTAATTGCGTTTGATTTCTGCTGAAAATGTGGCCCAAATTGCGTTTGATATTTGCTGAAAATGTGCCCAAATTGCATTTGATTTCTGCTGAAAATGTGGCCCAAATTGCGTTTGATTTCTGCTGAAAATGTGCCCAAATTGCGTTCGACTTCTGCTGAAATGTGGCCCAAATTCTGTTTGTTTTCTGTTGAAATGTTGCACAAATTGCGTTTGTTTTCAGCTGAAATGTTGCACAAATTGCGTTTTTATTTTCTGGTGCCTGGGGTAACTGTTGCTGCATTTATTATTTAATGGTCATAGTTGGCTATATTTGCTGTGCTACAGTTAAGCTCCGCCCATACATGTCATGGCCACGCCTCAATCACCCCCACATCCATTTTTCCCCGCAAACAGCCCCGCCCCAATCTGCCCTCCTGCTCCACCCACATGGCATGGCCACGCCCACTTACGCGGGATAGCCACACCCATTTTTCGCTAGGGCCACTTACTACAGTCCGCTTGGGGCCACAAAAACCTTAGCTGCACCCCTGGTCATGCACTGTACAAAGTTGGCCTTTATGGACGAGAGGCAAGAAGAAAGGCATTGTTAACAGAAAGCATAAAAAGTCCCGTTTGCAGTTTGCCACAAGCCATGTGGGGGACACAGCAACCATGTGGAAGAAGATGCTTTGGTCAGATGAGACCAAAATGGAACTTTTTGGCCAAAATGCAAAACGCTATGTGTGGCAGAAAACTAACACTGTACATCACTCTGAACACACCATCCCCACTGTCAAATATGGTGGTGGCAGCATCATGCTCGGGGGTTGCATTTCTTTAGCAGGGACAGGGAAGCTGGTCAGAGTTGATGGGAAGATGGATGGAGCCAAATACAGGGCAAACTTGGAAGAAAACCTCTTGGAGACTGCAAAAGACTTGAGACTGGGGTGGCGGTTCACCATCCAGCAGGACAATGACCCTAAACATAAAGCCAGGGCAACAATGGAATGGTTTAAAACAAAACATATCTATGTGTTAGAATGGCCCAGTCAAAGTCCAGATCTAAATCCAATCGAGAATCTGTGGCTAGATCTGAAAACTGCTGTTCACAAACGCTGTCCATCTAATCTGACTGAGCTGGATCTGTTTTGCAAAGAAGAATGGGCAAGGATTTCAGTCTCTAGATGGGCAAAGCTGGTAGAGACATACCCTAAAAGACTGGCAGCTGTAATTGCAGCAAAAGGTGGTTCTACAAAGTATTGACTCAGGGGACCGAATAATTACGCACACCCCACTTTGCAGTTATTTATTTGTAAAAAATGTTTGGAATGATGTATGATTTTCGATCCACTTCTCACATGTACACCACTTTGTATTGGTCTTTCACGTGGAATTCCAATAAAATTGATGCATGTTTGTGGCAGTAATGTGACAAAATGTGGAAAACTTCAAGGGGGCCGAATACTTTTGCAAGCCACTGTAAATATGGCATCCTCCTCACCCCTCTCACTTAAAGTGGACCTGAGATGAAAGCCATCTCAGGTTCTATACTTACCTGAGCCTTCCTTAAGCCCCATTGAGGTTGCTCAGTCCCTCGCTTTCTCTCTGGGTGGCTTCTGTCACCCGCAATACTGCCCAAAAGCTTGGCTGAGTCGCAATTCGTTGTGCATGCGCAGCCCAGCCTGCGGCGCTGGGAGCATTCTGTGCTTGCACAGTACTACTGCACAGGCACAGAATGCTCTCAGGGATGGGAGCGTGACATTGGAATGCTCCTGGCTGGTATGCGCATGAGTGATGAAGTGCAACTCAGCCAGACTTTTGGTCAGTATTGCAGGTGACAGGAGCCACCAGGGGAGACAGGAAGGGACAGGGAGGGACAGAGTGGCCACAAGGGGGCTTAAAGGGACTCAGAGAAGAGTTAAAGTATAGTTCTGATACTGACCCGGGGCCTCCTCCTGCCCCATAAACACGTCTAAATCCCACGCCGTCCTCCTGTGGTCTGCCGTTCAGCCACGGTGATCTCCGTTACCAGCCTCAGTTGATGCTAGTCAGGGTCTACTGAGCATGCGCAGACCTCCCACGCATACGCAGTAGACCCGAACTGACGTCACTGAGGCTGATGACAGAGCTTACCACGGCTTAACGGCAGACCACAGGAGGACCACGTGGGACTTAGACGTGTTTATGGGGCGGGAGGAAGCCCCGGGTAGGTAGCGGAGCTATACTTTAACTCGTCTCTGGGTCTCTTTAAGGAAGCCCCAGGTAAGTATAGAACCTCATCTCAGCTACACTATAAGTTGTCCTTTAAACTAAGGAAACATTGGTTTGTTAAAGGGGAACTGAAGTAAGAGGTATACGGAGGGTGCCATATTTATTTCCTTTTAATCAATACCAGTTGCCTGGTACTTAGCCCTGCTGGTCTATTTCTCTGCAGTAGTATCTGAATAACACCAGAAACAAGCATGCAGCTAGTCTTGTCAGATCTGACTTTAAAGTCTGAAACACCTGATCTGCTGCATGCTTGTTCAGGGGCTATGGCTAACTGTATTAGAGGCAGAGGATCAGCAGTGGCTGACAGGCAACTGGTATTGCTTAAAAGGAAATAAACATGGCAGCCTCGTATACCTCTCTCTTCAGTTCCCCTTTAAGGATTACCACTATGCAGTACACATATAGAGGTGTTCATTACCAGCATAGCACCAATGCAAAGCTAAAAGATGGAATAAGGAGATCAGCCAGGGGGCCCCAGAGGGACAGTATGCAGTCACAACCTATGCATCCCCTGCTACGATACTATGAAATATAATATAACAATATTTAAATACAAAATACTAATACAAATGACATTTTTCCCTCTCAATCACCAAATGAGCATATTTTTCCCTATCAATCAACCTCTTACATCCGCATTCCCACAGTCATATAGCTCCTTTTAAAAAAAAAAATCTGTGAATTTATTTCCGTGTTTAGGTAGTGTTTACATTTGTTTTGTTTTGATAGCTTCACCTATACCTGGGCAGGAAACTTTGACACTTGTTCTGCCTGCAGTGCGCAGGGCTGTCCGCTGGGGGCAGTGCTGCCCTTGGTGTTGGGGGGAAAGCTTCCTGGTTGATCTTGCAGAAGCAGTAGGACTCCGATCAGAGCTGGGCAGAGAGCTCGGTGCTGTGTGCCCGGAGCTGGGTGGCTGCACTGATTAGCAAGGGACGGAGGAAGGACTGCGCCCACTAGTAATCCCAGTGCCAGCCCAGGGAGGGGCTTGAGAAACTTTCCAGCTTGAGTGACACAGGAGCCACTCAGAGTGACCTGCTGCATAGGGCAGTGTGCTGCTGAACCACCATCCAGGGGGTCCAGGGATGGGCAGACTGGCAGCAGGTGCAGAGCCTCAGTAACTTTGCTACAAAGTATCTATCTACAAGCCCTTCACCCATCCAGAGAGGGGACCTTCTCACCAGGTATATGGCTGGCACCATGAGGTTCAATGGCAACTTGAAGCTGAAGATCGGGGAGGCGGTGGGCTTGGTACCCACCAGATGGTCCCTCAGGCATTCCGTGTTCAAGAAGGGTTCCTCCCTGCTGGACCCCTACATCACCATCAACGTGGACGAGTGCACCATCGGCAAGACCACCGTCAAGCACAGGACTACCAAGCCCACCTACAATGAGGAGTTCTGTGTCACCATCTGCGAGGGCAGCAAGATGGAGCTGGCTGTCTTCCATGACACCCCAATAGGGTATGATGACTTTGTGGCCAACTGCAACATCAGCTTTCATGAACTTCTGAGGAGCTGCGGAACCACAGACTCCTTTGAAGGCTGGGTGAGTTCTCCAGTGGTGTAGGACGTTGTAGTAGTCACTAGTTGTCTTCATGTTTGAGAACTTCCCACTAGAAATGACCATGACTGTGAATGTGGCCAGCAGATAGTTGGAGCTGTGTGGTGTATGTAAAGTGCAGTAACCCATAGCAACCCAGGTTTGAAGCACCAGAGGTTGGTGGTGCTAAGAAGTGGGCACTGATTGGTTGCTGATTATTTGGTTCATATACAGAATTCTTTTGGATCTACAAGCTATGTAGCTAGGTTGTAATTTAGTTTTTATTGCTCAGTTATTTATAATATTCACAGTTTCCTGTCTATTGTACTTGTTAAGTGTCCTGGCTAGGATGGGCCTTGAGATCCAAATAATGGATGCACGATTATCCACTTTGTATCTTGAAAATGGACCAATTGAATCCTGCCATAGTTCAATTTAATTGGTTCATTTTCAAGCTGCATTTGCGAAGTGCTGGACATACACGGTTCGTTTCGGCCACTCGATTCTCGTCTCGATCGTTTTTGCCACTCGATTCTGGATTCGATTCTCTTATCTTCCGCTCGGTTTTCTTATCTTTTTACATTCACTTCTATCAGAAATCAAGCGGCGAAACGATTTTTTTACGTTTGGGCTAAACTCTCATGATTGCTATATGGGAGCTGCTATTGCCTATATTTTGTGTTCTGGTTACTTGTTGTATTTGTGCAATGGCCTAAAGGCACCAAAATAGATGAAATTAAATTCCAACTTTCAGTGAATGTTTTGCTCTACGGAAACCAGATTTAGGGCCCACTCACACTAGAGCGTTTTGCCGGAAATTTCGGAAAAGCGCTAGTGCAATAATACCCTATGGGCCGTATAACGCAAATTGCCAAACGCAAACGTGTAGCCTGCACCATTTTCAGGCGATCGCGTTTCAGTGCTATAGAAGCTCTAAACGCGATCTCTAAAAAATCGGCAAGTGTGAATGGCAATTTTTTCACAATCAACGCAAACAAAAATCGCCATAGCATAAACGCTAGCGTTTTGCGTTTAGCAAGTGTGAATGGGCCCTTAAGGTGCCCAGACAGCTAGAGATTTTGGCAGCTGAACGACCAAGATTGGAGAGAGATCTGTGGCCTTCAAAAAACGCAGGCTGATTCCCGATTGATTTCGGGGTGAAATTGTTCAGTAATCGCCCTTGTAAGGTCGCCTCACTGCTTCCGCCGCTGTCCCCCCTAGCCCTCTTCCTCACACACACGTGCTACACGGTGTTGTTGGTGTATTGCACATGGGCGCGTGCGTGACGTCACTCGTGCCCATGTTACGCCGGCAACATAGTGGGGGCTCGTGTGTGAGGAAGAGGATGGAGACAGAAGCAGACACCAACAGTTACAAGATTTGTGCGCGGTGGGGCGATAGGGGGGTAGGTGTTGTCACATTTTACACTAAGGGGGACAGTGTCGGGGGTTCCATTGCATTCGTTGCTTGCCCCGATATCGCACGCCATTACCGCCCTGCACCTGATCAAGCATATCGGCCCGAGATTTTGCAGCATGTCCGTCACATGCGATTGGTTGCATCGTCGATCAGGCACGCTCTTGGCAGCACCATATTTCATCCAATTCGATTTTAATCAATGAATTGGATGGTCTATAGGGCACCGAGTCGCTTGATGTATGGCCACCTTTACCAGGACCTGATGCAGAACATTGCATAAGGTTAATCAGATTCAAAAAGCATATAATTAAATACCAAACGGCTGATTAACTAATCAAGCTGTTAGATAATTCATTGTTAGCTCTCAGCATCTGATTAGCCGTGTGCAAAGTTCTGGTTGAGGGCCGTTTTACACTGTCCCTGTTGCATTGCAATAGACAATATCATCGCATCATGATCCAGACTTTCACATTGAGTGCAGTGCGGTGAGTTCCACCGCAGTAACGCAAAAGCATAGCATGCTGTGTATCGCGCTAGCGATGTGCGTGTTTACAGTGGCACTAAGTCATATTTTTATTGTTATGTGTGCTTCGAAGTATAGTTGCACCACATATCTAATGTGCAAGGGAACTTTTTGGCAGCGTTGTGATGGTTCCATATCCCAATGCAACATGCACAATGCGAAAGGACCCTTAAAGGGCTACTTAAATGAATATTTAAAGGATTCGTCAATCAAAATATGCTGCCCCATGATATACTTACCCGGGGCTTCCTCCAGCCCTTTGCAGCCGACATGCCCCTCGCAGCATCTCTGCTCACAGTCGCCGGACCTCCTCTACTGCGCTTGCGCGAGTGGCGCTGTCAATCAAGTCCACGTTGTCCGCAGCGTACTGCGTAGGTGCAGTAAGGACGACCTCGAGGTTGGCCTCTGCACCGGTGGGGACCCCGGGCCGGCGGCTGTGAGCGAAGAAAAAAAATTTGATTTTAACTTACCTGGATCTTCTTCCAGCCCCCTGGACTCGTACTGTGCTCACAACGTCCTCCTGATCCCCTACGGGCAGCAGTGGCGACCCCCCTCAATGTTGGCCTGTCGCCAGCTACTGCGCATGCAAGGCCTCAAGGCAGGCGCACCCTTATCGCGATCCCGTCGCAGAGAGTGCTCTGCGAATCGCATTAACGATTTTCTCATGCTGCGGATGCACAGAACGCTGCCATGCACAGGGATGTGATGAGGAGGCGTGTGGCTAGCCAGCTTTTGAGGAAGTCACCACTGTTGGCTGGATGGTCGCAGAAGGACAGCGCGGGCACAGGCAGACTTAAAGAACAAGCGACACCCCCGCTAACCTAGAAATAAAAAACACATATATAAGTAGATAAATACTACTTCTACTTACATAACAGATGTATTGGGCTCTATTCACTAAGAGGCAAAAACACCACAAAATTTTACCGCTATATTTCCGCCAGCGGTAAACTCCGCATTTTTTCCACATTCACTAATATTTTCCGCATGTTATCCGCATGCGGTAAAAAGATGCGGAAACAGCCATTATTCATGCGGGAATCATGCGGTAAAAAGGTCGCATGAAAAAGTGTTTTAAAAAAAAAAAATTAACGTCCAGCAAGCACAGCCCTTAAGCCTCCACACTTCATTAAAGTCAATGGAATGCGGAATATATCACCTACTATTTGTAGGTGATATAAAATCGGTAAATAACAATGAAATGATGCGCCTGAACATTTTTGAGAATTGATTTTTTTATTGCGGAAAATACCGACTTTTGCGGAAATTTTTCCGCATGAATCCCGCACTTTTACCGCACTTTTTCCGCATGCGGAAAAACATGCGGAACATTTTGAGAATGTCAACTTGACGGTGTTTTGGTCGCAAACTTCCCGCATGTACTTTACCGCATGCGGGAAGTCTTTGGGAATAGAGCCCATTGTGCTATCCACGTAATGATTCCTGTGAATTTTATAAAGGAAAAGCAGAAAATCCTATTCTAGCCATCTTGCTGACATCATACCCTCCCTTCTCTTGCTCATTGTGTATTCATTAGTTGCCCTCCTCCCAGAGTCTTCAGACACTCCCACTGAGGTGTATACTAACAACTGCACTGTCTTTTTTTTTTTTTTTTTACACATCCAATCACTGAGTCACCTCAGCCTTACTTGTAAACACAAGTAATCAGAGGGTTTTTCTGATAAGCAGCTAGGCAGGGAAATAAATGGAAGAGGAGGAATATATTATAGATAAAAAGAACTCCCAGCATTCAACTCTTTGGCACTGTTTGGCACTAGGGCCAGTGCTCCTAAAGTATGTGATAACTACAAACCATAACAGCAGAAAAAGTTTTGCAAGTTTTGAATGTAGGATTAGCATCTTTATCACTTAATACACTCAGACCAGTTGCTGTTGAAATTTGATTTTTATGGCGACAATACCGCTTTTAAAGGATATCCGAGGTGAAAATAAACTGATGAGAAAAACAATTGTATCTATCTTCCTTCTCCTAATTTTTTTTTATTTTTTTTTTTATTTTTTTTTTTAGATATTCCACAGTTTTATTTTATATTTAAAATAGTTTTTAAGTTTTTACTGTTTCATTGTCTCTGCTCAATGACACCTTCATTCAAATATGCCAAAGCTCAAACCTATGAATTATTGACACTGTCTTTCCTGCTCCCAGAAGCCATTTACTGACAGGAAAGTGTTTTATGGCTGTAATTACTTATCATTGAGGGTTATGTTATAGTCTGACCCAGTTCAACCCGATCCCAACCAGGACAGAAACTGTCGCTTCCATACCAGATGTAAACTCTTTCAGGCAGAGAAAGAAAAAAAGGAACACAGCCTAGTTATTTGTGTGCTAGGCACTGTACATACCCATGTCTATCTCATCATGTCACCTTGCTTGTCCTTTAAGATTTTCATTAACTTACAGAACAGAAAAGACAAAAACTGGGCGGTTGGAATTCAGATCACATCTCTACCCACTAACCTGGGACAAGCATACCAGGCAGAAATACTGTCTGGCCGGGTTTTCCTTTTTTCATGTCACTCCGGCTGAGTTCACACTATGTGCACGTGTGCTGCAGCACGGGCATAACGTAACACACATGCTGCACCCTATAATGTGTTATTTCCACAGCGTGAGCAACTGCCATGTAACGTGTGTTAACGAACACGTTATCCAGAAACGCACTGCAGAAAGTAGGTCAGGATAATGTGGGCCCAAAGGGCAGGTGCATGAACATGCAACAATGCACAAAGTGTGACGTCACGCTAAGGTCAATTAAGACAAGTGCGTAGAAAAATGTAGCTACATTTTACCAGTTGCACATAGCAACCAATCAGAATCATTAAAGTGTACCAGAGACGAGATTTGATAAAAGTTTTATACATACCTGGGGCTTCTTTCAGCCCCATGTGGCCGCCAGACAGATATGTAGAGAGCACACTTCTCTTGCACAGACTGGCCGTATCTGGCAGAACTTACGGGACCCGGTACCGGAGCCTGAGAAGGCTGAGGATGGCGTCATGGAAGCGATCCAAGCTTATGGGGCCGGAAGAAGCCCCAGGTATGGGGGTTACTTGTCTTGGGAGGGGGAAGCCTCTGGATACTAAAGAGGCTTTTCTAGTCCTCCCCTTCTATCCCATTGCAGCCATGCAACCCCTGAAAGTCCGGTGACAATGGCTTGTTGGTGCTGCTCGGGCCCGATCGGGTCCACTTTACTGCACAGACGCAAGCTCCGCCTGCACAGTAGAGCAGACCGCCTATTTCCACTGGAGCCCAAGCAGAAAGCTGTTAGTGCGCCTGTGCAGACATGTGACTGTTGTTGTTTTGGTTTGTTTGTGTCAGCCAGCGCTAGATCGGGCAACGGGCTAGCTAAGGAGGACTGTGAAAGCCTCATTAGGAAACAGAGGCTTCCCCCTCTCGAGGGAAGTACCCCCTAGGGACACTTTTTTTTTTTTTTTAATTAAAATCACTGATTTCCTTTAAAGAGGAACTGTAACATAAAAAGATCCCCTGGGGGGTACTCACCTCGGGTGGGGGAAGCCTCCGGATCCTAATTAGGCTTCCCACGCCGTCCTCCATCCGTCAGGGGTCTCGCTGCAGCCCTCCGTGGAGTCCGGGCAGCGGTGACGTCATTATTTACCTTCCTGGCTCCTGCGCAGGCGCTCTGACGGCTGTCGGCTCCGAACTACACGGAAATACCCGATCGACGTCGGGTCCGCTCTACTGCGCAGGCGCAAGTTTCCTGCGCCTGCGCAGTAGAGCGGACCCGAATGAGATCGGGTATTTCCGTGTAGTTCGGAATGGAAAGCCGCCACAGCGCCCCCGCTGGAGCCAGCAAAGGTAAATATTGAAATGACAGTCGGCACAGTCGCCGGCTGTTCGGAGGGCTGCGGAGAGACCCCCGTGGGACAGAGGACGGCGTGGGAAGCCTCATTAGGATCCGGAGGCTTCCCCCACCCGAGGTGAGTACCCCCCAGGGGATCTTTTTATTGTTACAGAGTCTCTTTAAAGAGACTCTGTAACATTCAAAAGATCCCCTGGGGGGGTACTCACCTCGGGTGGGGGAAGCCTCCGGATCCTAATGAGGCTTCCCACGCCGTCCTCTGTCCCACGGGGGTCTCTCCGCAGCCCTCCGAACAGCCGGCGACTGTGCCGACTGTCATTTCAATATTTACCTTTGCTGGCTCCAGCGGGGGCGCTGTGGCGGCTTTCCATTCCGAACTACACGGAAATACCTGATCTCATTCGGGTCCGCTCTACTGCGCAGGCGCAGGAAACTTGCGCCTGCGCAGTAGAGCGGACCCGACGGCGATCGGGTATTTCCGTGTAGTTCGGAGCCGACAGCCGTCAGAGCGCCTGCGCAGGAG